>NC_081536.1:33276010-33287410 GCF_030273125.1 Centropristis striata
TCAGCTACCGTCAGTTCAGCTACAAACTTTCATCCATTCATTATCAACTGTATTTAACTATTTTCATCATTTTTGAAATTTACTCAAGAAAAAAAGTTTAAAAGTATCTTATTCCAGCTTGTTGTGTCTTTTTTGGTTATTTTTCATCTTTTTTTATTTCATTTTGTGTCTTTTTATGTCATTTTTGCATTTTTTTAAAATGTAATTTTCCTTTTTTTTAATGTAATTTTGAATCTTTTTGGGTGATTGTGACTTTTTTTTAGGTCACTTTGTGTCTTTTTGTCATTTAGTGTATTTTTTTAATGTCATTTTGCATCTTTATTGTCATTTAGCATCTTATTTTTTATAACTTTTTTTAATATCTTTTTTAGGTCACTTTGGAAAAGTGTTAAAAAAAATAAAAAAATTCTAATTTCTGTCATTCTAACTGTGTCATTCTGCACAAAGACACGTTGACTTGTTCTGATTGTGCTGCAGGACTAAGATTATATATATAGATATATAAATATATATATTTATATATCTATATTTATAGGTGGTACCTGTTGAACTTGACGGCCAGGCCCAGGTCAGCGATGCAGCAGGCTCCGTTCTTCTTGATCAGGATGTTTTTGCTCTTGAGGTCTCGGTGAGCGATGGCGGGCTTGCCCTGCGTGCCGTAGATCTCGGTGTGCAGGTGGCAGAGGCCGCAGGCGGCCGAGTACGCCAGGCGCAGCAGCGTCTGCGTGTCCAGCGTGCTCAGCTTCAGGAAGTCGTAGAGCGAGCCGTTCTCGTGGTAGTCGGTGATCAGGAAGAGCTGCGTGAAGGCGCCCGTGCCTTTGATGTCGGCGGCGATGAAGCCTGCAGACGGAGAGCAGGGCACAGGACCGTCACACACCAACCTCACTAACATCTACGGTAACCCACTGAGGCCTGAAACGGCTGGAAAACCTCTGGTGATTCTGAAAGAACCCCTAAAACCTGAAGGTTTTCTGGAAGTTCACCAGAAGATTTTTCAGCCTCTGTAGCAGATAGAAATGAAATTCAAAAAGTATTTGAGAGCTTATACCCGTGGCTTTCATACGAAGTTGAGTTTATTTGTCCAAACCTTCAAAAGTTGTTTTTTTTTTAAATCAACAAACTCAGCAAATGTTACATTTGACTGAATAAAAATCCTATGCATAATACTAATACATGCCCATTAGCAAGATGCTAACATGATATGACCACTGGAAGAAATAGACATAGTTCTCATTAGCCTACTGTAATAATAATAATAATAATAATAGTAATAAATAATAATACATTTTATCTATATTGCACTTTTCAGGGTACTCAACGACGCATAAAGTAATATAAGACATAAACAGTCATGATTTCTTATATCATCATCACAATCAGTTATTATTAATATTAATATATTATTAATAATATTATTATTATCTCCAGATGGCCACAAATCTGTCTGTTCTTCTGTGAAAATATGTCGTCTAAAACATATTCCTCATCCATAAATGCCGGTCGATTGGTTCCGAGGGTTCAAAGTCCTGATCAGCAATAAAATCATCGGCGCTGTTTTCATCAGATCTCTTCTGTCACTTACTACTGATCTCCCTACTGATATATATATATATATATATATATATATATGCATTGCATCATTGGCCAAGAGACCGAAAATAGGTGGAAAAAAACTACAAATACTACAAAACGACGTATCCTCTTTCTGTTTTAATGGTAGAATAACGCTACAGCACCCAACAGGTTTTAATGGTAGAATAACGCTACAGCACCCAACAGGTTTTAATGGTAGAATAACGCTACAGCACCCAACAGGTTCTAATGGTAGAGTAACGCTACAGCGCCCAACAGGTTTTAATGGTAGAATAACGCTACAGCGCCCAACAGGTTTTAATGGTAGAATAACGCTACAGCGCCCAACAGGTTTTAATGGTAGAATAACGCTACAGCGCCCAACAGGTTTTAATGGTAGAATAACGCTACAGCGCCCAACAGGTTTTAATGGTAGAATAACGCTACAGCACCCAACAGGTTTTAATGGTAGGAATGTGTTAATGCTTTCCGCCTTAAATGGGTTCATGTTGCTGTGGTCCTACCCAGGATGTTCTCGTGTCTCATGAGGACCGTCTGGTAGATCTCGGTCTCTCTGAACCAGCTGGCCTCCTCCCTGGTGAAGAACACCTTGACGGCCACCTTCTCTCCTCTCCAGCGGCCGAGCCAGACCTCTCCGTAGCGACCTTTACCGATCTGACGGACCATCTGGATCTGCTTGGCTATCGTCCGCTGCACCTGAGAGAGAGACAGACAGAGATTTATTGGATGTAGTTGAAAAAGCACACTATATACTCGGGTTGTCCCCATACTGACATCTTCAACTGGATACTGAAAATATTCGATACTCGATAAAAATCCTCAGCAGATTAATAAAGCACTTTGTGTTACATTTCTGTGTATGAAAAGCGCGATATAAATAAAGTTTGATTTGAAATAATAAACACAAGTGTTTGCTGCAGCCCTACTTTTATTTTTAACAGATGTTTTCACAAGATATGTTATACACGTGTGTGTGTGTGTGTGTGTTCTTGTTCTTCCTACATAGTGAGGACCGAAACACGTATTTAACCAACAGAGTGAGGACATTTTTGCAAAGTGAGGACATTTCGGCCGGTCCTCACTTCTTTAAAGGCTTTTTTTAGATTCCAGACTTTGTTTTAAGGGTTAAAGGTCACATGATAATGATAATTAACTGAAATTGTATTGTGTGGTTACAAAACTAACTAAAATTATAGTGAAAATGTCCTTCGTTTTCGTCTTTGTCAACTTTTTTCATACATAATGAAGATGGATCAGACAAAGAAAATAAAGGCAAAATGTACTGTGACCTCTTTTAATCTCCCACCCAACAAATACCCCATTACAAAAAACTACAACTAATAAAAACTAAACTAAAACTAAAGCATTTAAAAAAATAAATACTAAACTAAAACTAGCAAACTCACTCTAAAAACAAACTAAAACGAAGAAAAATTCACAACCCAATTAAGACTAAAACGTATCAAAAATCCAAAACTATTAGACCCAAGGGTCCTCACAAAGATAGAAATACAAGAATGTGTGTAGTAGTGCGTCCTACCAGCAGGGGGAGCCCCGAGCCGCTGCCTGAGCTCTGTGATTGGTGGATGAGGTCTTTGAGAGATTCTCCTGCAGGAATAAAAACCTCCTGCTCCAGATCTTTGTGGTAGCGCTGACGCTCCGTCTGCCACTTATACCTGATAGAAACACACAGTTACAGTTAGAGACACAGAACACACACATATTATAACATAATATATAATATTATTAACATCAGGATTATTAAACAGGATGACTGGGAGACATCAGGCATTTATAGTTCTGTTTAACATGGACTTTGTTCTACTTTAAAAATAATTAAGCTGAAAAAATATGAATAAATATTACAAAAATATTCTATATTGTTTATAAATACATTTAAATAAATTAGATAAAATATAATAAATAAATAAATTAGATCTTAACTCTAAAAATTGCATTGTGAAATTTAATTTAATTAGACAAGCTACAGAAAACTCTTATATAAAATATTAGAAATATATACTCTGATATTAATAACAATAATAAATAAAATAGAACAGCTGAAAAATACTAAAAACATATTAAATATATACAAGCTACAGAAAACTCTGATATAAAATATTAGAAATATATACTCAGATATTAACAACAATAATAAATAAAAGAAATCATATATGTTGTCGTTTGCTGCCGCATCCAGCTGAAAAATACTAAAAACATATTAAATATATACAAAAATAATTAACAAAAATAAATTTGATCTTAACTCTAAAAATTGCATCATGAAATTTAATTTAATTAGACAAGCAACAAAAAACTCTGATATAAAATATTAGAAATATACTCAGATATTAATAGGAAAATAATAAATAAAATAGAACAGCTGAAAAATACTTAAAACATATTAAATATATACAAAAATAATTAATAAAAATAAATTAGATGAAATATGTTTTCTGCAAAAACTAATGAACTGAAAACTAAAATATACTTTTTCATGCATAAAAAAAAAGTCTATAAGATGTACTCATAAATAAAAATAAATAAACTGTATGAAGTTGTGAAATGAGTTAATTTGCAGCCACAAACTACTGAAAATATATTGAATATGGTGTGTTCAGGAGCTCCTGGAGAGCGTAGTAAAGGGCAGCTGGGAAGACTTTATGTTTCTACCTGTAGTAGCAGACGACGGTGACACAGATGAGCGTACAGCAGCAGATCGTCATGGAGATGAGGAAGGCCAACCAGTGAGGACCGCCGTCTGGAGGACACACACACACACACACACACACACACACACACACACACACACACACACACACACACACACACACACACACACACACACACACACACACACACACACACACACACACACACACACACACACACACACACACACACACACACACACACACACACACACACACACACACACACAGGGTGGAGATTTAATACTAGGGGTTGTCACCATAATAAACATTTTTGGTAACGCTTTATATTAAGGTCCTTGTAATAACCATTAATTAACAAGTAATAAGGCCCTTGTAAGTCCTTACAAGATGTTTATTAACATTATTGTGTGTTTATAAGCTTATATAAGTGTTAATAATGGCATTACAAACACCCAAGACCCACCCATTATGTCTTTGCCATGCCTTTATTAATCTGATTTTGTTTGCTTATTGATATTAAAATATACTTTATTGCTCATCTATTATAAGTTATTAATAATAATAATAATAATAATAATAATAATACATTTTATTTGTAATGCACTTTACATTACAGGAAATCTCAAACTGCTACATGTTAAAAGCATAACATTCTAATTATAAAAAGGATAAAAAAAGGGGAAAAAAAACAGCTAAAAACAGAAAACATACATACATAATCTAAAAACCATCTAGATGGGAGGAACCAAAGGTTTTGCTAAAAAGGAATGCTAACTTAACTATAAGTTAACTATGCTTTTTGCAACTACCGGATCTAAAGCGAGAACAATGCCTTATTACTTGTTAATTAATGGTTATTAAGGACCTTATTATAAAGCGTTACCAAATATTTTTATAAGGGCAGGGTGTGTGTGTGTGTGTGTGTGTGTGTGTGTGTTACCTGGGGGGGGCTGGGGGGGCAGGGTGTGTGTGTGTGTGTGTGTGTGTGTGTGTGTTACCTGGGGGGGGCTGGGGGGGCAGGGTGTGTGTGTGTGTGTTACCTGGGGGGGGCTGGGGGGGCAGGGTGTGTGTGTGTGTGTGTTACCTGGGGGGGGCTGGGGGGGCAGGGTGTGTGTGTGTGTGTGTTACCTGGGGGGGGCTGGGGGGGCAGGGTGGGCTGCAGCTCTCTGTTGCAGTAGTCTGTGTTGCAGCACTCGATGGTCCTCCTGGCCTGAGCGTTGGGAGAGTCCTGTCAATCAAACAACACTCATTAAACCTGCTGCAGCCTGAAACAACAATACATGTTTATTATAAACAACATGTAAACAATCAGCTGCTGAGAGAGAGAGACAGTGTGTGTTTAATGACAGTGAACTCAACTAAAACACCTTCACGCATAAAGATGATAAATAACAATACACACGTACTGAGTTCACCAGATAATGAACACACACACACACACACACACACACACACACACACACACACACACACACACACACAGACACACACACACACACACACACACACACACACACACACCTCCCTGTTTGACCTCCACCCCCTCCACAGTGTGAGCCTGTAGCTCATGTAGAATTAAACTCAACAGTCAGCTGGTCTTCATGTCACGTAGACGTATGAACAACAACGCGTGTGCATCGTCATGGCGACGCCTACGTGGCGCTCGTCTGTCCGTTGAAAGTGAATGAAGTTACACACTCCAGGTTTGATGTCATCACATAGACACTGTACACACGTTTTAGTTCAGTTCACTGGCATAAAATGCCCCCATAGTGTGTGTGTGTGTGTGTGTGTGTGTGTGTGTGTGTGTGTGTGTGTGTGTGTGTACCTTGCACTGGAAGTGTGACCCTTCATACTTCATACATCCTGATGTGAGGATGACCTCCCCGTGTTCGTCTTCCTCGATGATGGCGAAACACTGACCGTTGGTCCTGAGGAGAAACATTATTGTTATTATTATTATTATTATTATTATTATTACTGGCAGGTGTACGAGGTGGACATCATCATTAGGGCCTCGGGGCGATCTCCCCAGCACTGGTCCCATCCAGCAATATCTGTAGGGACCAGTGCTGCACTACTGTTATACTGTGGATTTCTTCTTCTTCCTCTTCCGGACGATTTTCGTCCCGCTACTAGTCCTACAACTTGAAGAGTTGCAGGACAAATTATATATCAAAACGTGCGGTTTGATCGGGATCAGTGTGCTATTACTTTTCTCTACCAAAAACTGCCCAAAAATTTTGCATTGAAGTGAATGGGACGGCCGAAAGAAAATGAGGGAAAAAGAACAATAATTGGAGATTTTTAAACGTCTACTTCTCCGGTATAATTTCACCTAGAGACTCCATTTAAACTTTAAACAGTAGACACAAGTCTTGTGTATGGGTGTATTAATCCACGTTTCGATAGGTCATATAGTTTTTTATCAATCCCTGTTCAATGACCATGATCATTTTTGGAGAAATTCTGAGATTATAATGGGTGTGTATTGCACGGAATGTTCGTGTCACAGTGTGTGACATCATCGCCAGAGTGTAGAGGGAGAGGTAAAACTGACAAAAAATAAATTTGAAAACTGCGCTCCAGGCCGCAAATTCCACTCTACAGAAATAATTTATACATAGAAACGTAGGAAAATTATCTAGTTATTATGATGATGATGATGATGATGATTATTACTGGCAGGTGTTGTTGGTGGCGTCCTCTGGACAGTGTCCTGAACAGTAGCAGCTGAGGAAGCGTGCGGCGTCCTCGGGGGCGATGGTGGAGTCCTCTCCGGGCCGCCGGGCCTCAGGTTTCACCCCCGTCCCCTGCAGGACGTGGTCCGGGTTCTGACCTGCAGCTGGAACACAACAGAACCAGATCAAACATCAGAACCAGATCAAACATCAGAACCAGATCAAACAACAGAACCAGATCAAACATCAGAACCACTGAACTCTCCCGCTCAGAACCCTTTATAACGGATGATGCCTTCAAGGACCGTCGGAAAATTCAACCTCCAACGATTATATCTGTTATTAGTTTTTTAAATATATATATTAAATATTTCCTTCATCAATAAAACAAACTTTCCAAAAATCCTCCATGTTGTCCATCAAGTAACATTGATCATCTTTGGTTATTTATTCAGATATTAACATATATTCTATAATTATACATTAGAAAATTTTTATATTTAGAAATTTTAAAAAATAAAACAACCTATATTTTAAATGCGTCATATGTTTTGGTAAAATATTTTCCTTTATTAAATTTAATCTTTTATTAAATATATTTTAATTTAAAATTACTTTTTTAACTCCTTCCATATATATAATAAACCTTTACCGATTGATTTTCAGTTTATTTGACAGTCTTAGTTATCTCTCTCTTCTCTCTGTATTTGTCTTCTTTTACCAAAAATATTCTCTAAACTTTAATCTCATCCCTTCATCCGTCTGTCTGAGGAGACAAGTCCAGACATGACCTGTCTGTCTGTCTGTCTGTCTGTCTGTCTGTCTGTCTGTCTGTCTGTCTGTCTGTCTGTCTGTCTGTCTGTCTGTCTGTCTGCAGCAGACTCTGGTGTGACTGTGCAGACTGGAACGTGGAGGTGACTCATGTTAGTGAGAGGAAATAAAACAGAAGAAGAAGAAGAAGAAGAAGAAAAGGTCCTGATGACCTCACAAAGAGCTGTCTGTCTGTCTGTCTGTCTGTCTGTCTGTCTGTCTGTCTGTCGTTATAACTCTCTGGTTCTCGTCTCTTTCTCTGTTTCTGCAAACATTTAAACTCCAGGATTAAAAAACTAAACCAAACTGTTTCCACAGAGTTTAAATCTGAAAACCTAAAGAGCAAAATAATGACATGAGCAGCAGAGTGACGGTCCAGAACTCACTGAGGCCTTATTAAATATAAATAATCTATATAAATCTATATAAATACGTCCTGCAGAACAACTCAACATGTCTTTGTGCAAAATAACACAGTTCTGATGTCAGAACTACGGGACAGATTGTTGTATTTTCTCATTTTATCTGTGCACCAGAACCTCACAGCTCCTCTAGGCCCCGCCCCCCTGGCGGCCTCTGATTGGCTGCAGTCAGTGACTCAGAGCAGCAGCAGCTGGAGACGAAGTATTGCTGTGTGTGTGTGTGTGTGTGTGTGTGTGTGTGTGTGTGTGTGTCTCGTCCACATGTGTGCTTAATTGAGGCGGCAGTCAGAGCGGAGACTGAGGTCTGGCAGAGAGCACGCTGGGTAATCACGCTCTTAAAGGGACAGCGCCGTCTGTTTACATCCAGCTGCAGCAGCTGACGGAGGACACTGAACGCACCACGACTCGTTTAAAGAGACACGGAGAGACGGACTGGACTCATCATAGATACACACTGACACAGTGAGTTTAACAAATAAAGAGAAAGTTAAAGAAATCACAAAACGGTAGGAAAACAAACAATAAAATTGTAAATAAGTTCAAAATTTGAAAAAAAAAAACAACAACAAAACAAAAGGAGTAAAAAAAAAGAAAGAAATTTCATTTGTAATATTTGATTAGACTTGACATTTCCAGTAAAAACCCACATAAGTAAAAAACAATTACATTTAGTAAATAAACACAAATTAAAAAATAAAATAATCTAGTAAGAAAATAAAGTAATGAAATAATTCTTTTTAATTATTTAGAGAAAATAGATAGTTTTAAAAAATAATTTTAGTGCTTAAATAATTTTTGCATTATTTGATGAACAGAAAATAAGTTCATAAAAATATTATATATCTAAAATATTATAATTAATGACTAGTTATATCATTCAAAAAGGAAAAGTCATTCTCTGGTTCAGTTTCTAAAAAAGTGAAGATTCACTTTCTGTATTGACATAATCACAAATTGAACCTTTTTTCTCTTTAGGAAAGACATTTTTCACCATTTTTCTACATTATTTAATCTTAAAAACTGAGGACAGATTTATCTGGTATAATAAAACGTTTTGCTGAGTTTTTATATTTCTATCATCAAAAACTGAACTTATTTTATATAGGTTTAGATATTTGAGGACATTTTTCATAATTTTTCTACATTATTTAATCTTAAAAACTGAGGACCGATTGTCTCATATTTGATTTATCTGGTATAATAAAACATTTTGCTGAGTTTTTATATTTCTATCATCACAAACTGAACTTATTTTATATAGGTTTAGATATTTAAAGACATTTTTCACCATTTTTCTGCTTTAATCAGTGTGACTGTTTGGTATTTGATTTATCTGGTGAATAAATCTGAAGGAGCTGATAGAAAGTGTTTGAGTGTTTGATGTTTTTTGTCTCCGGGGACAGAAACGATGTGACGGATATTTCCGGAGAACAATGACTGTTGGAGCGTTTAGCGCCTCGTTGAGCTCCAGACAGGAAACGATCAGCAGGAGAGAGGAAGAGAGAGAACGACAATGACTTCCTGCTGCTGCACCACAGAGAGAGAGAGAGAGAGAGAGAGAGAGAGAGAGAGAGAGAGAGAGAGAGACAGAGAGAGAGAGCGAGAGCGAGAGAGAGAGAGAGAGAGAGAGGGGGAGAGAGAGAGAGAGACAGGGAGAGAGAGCGAGAGAGAGAGAGAGCGAGAGCGAGAGAGAGAGAGAGGGGAGAGAGAGAGAGAGCGCGAGAGAGAGAGAGAGACAGAGAGACAGAGAGAGCGAGAGCGAGAGAGCGAGCGAGAGAGGCAGAGAGAGAGAGAGAGAGAGAGAGAGAGAGAGACAGAGAGAGAGAGGTAGAGAGAGAGGCAGAGAGAGAGAGACAGGGAGAGAGCGAGAGAGAGAGAGGCAGAGAGCGAGAGAGAGAGAGGCAGAGAGAGAGAGAGAGAGAGGCAGGGAGAGAGCGAGAGAGAGAGAGGCAGAGAGAGAGAGAGAGAGAGGCAGAGAGAGAGCGAGAGAGCGAGAGAGAGAGCGAGAGAGGCAGAGAGAGAGAGAGAGCGAGAGGTAGAGAGAGAGCGAGAGAGAGAGAGAGCGAGAGGTAGAGAGAGAGCGAGAGAGAGAGAGAGAGAGACAGAGAGAGAGACAGAGAGAGAGGGAGAGAGAGAGAGACAGAGAGAGAGGGAGAGAGAGAGAGAGAGAGAGAGAGAGAGAGCGAGAGAGAGAGGCAGAGAGAGAGAGAGAGAGAGAGCGAGAGAGCGAGAGGCAGAGAGAGAGAGAGGGAGAGAGAGAGAGAGAGAGAGAGAGCGAGAGAGGGAGAGAGAGAGAGAGAGAGAGCGCGAGAGAGAGAGAGAGGACAGAGAGACAGAGAGAGAGAGAGCGAGAGAGAGAGAGAGAGAGAGAACGCTGCTGTGTTTCTCTTCAGCAGCGTTTCACAAACTTTGTTTAGGGTTCTACGTCCCAACCAGGTTGACCCCCAATCCCCACACCTTAACTCCCTCCCACAAACAACAGACTCTTTTAAAAAAGGCCTTTTGTAGAACCTGATAATGTAATAACAATCTGCACTTGAGTCCATTGAAAATGTAATAAAACTGATAATGTAATAACTAAATGTAAACTGATAATGTAATAACTTCCCAATAATGTAATACACTTTTTTTTTTACCAATATGGCTGAAAAACCCCATTGAGGAGCATTGAGCTGTGATTGGCCCTGTAAGGGTCCCAGTGATACCTCGTTGGTGAAAAACGGATGAACGGGTCAAAAGTTAATAAACATTCAACTTTGACCTGTTGGTGGCGCTAGAGCTCTGAGCTAGAGTTGATACACAGTATCACCACTTGGGTGGTCTGCTGTTAAATTATTACAATATTGGGGAATTATTACATTATCAGGACTTGAGAAATGAAGGCTAACCTGATAATGTAATAACCTCCATTAATGTTATACTTTATTACATTATTGGTAAAAAAGTGTATTACATTATTGGGAATTTATTACCTTATCAGGTTCTACACCTTTTATTAAATGTATGGTTGTGCTTTGGCTTTTTAACCTGTTTTTAGTCTTGTTCTACTCTGGTGAAAAGTGCTTTACAAATAAAATGTATAATTATTATTATTATTATTACACCTTCAAAAAACCCCAAAATGCAATAAGCTTTTATATTGGCGGCAAGTTTAATCATGCTCTAATGACCAGAACACACGTATAATAAAATAATCACCATCACATCAATGAGCTCTCT
>NC_081536.1:33287510-33322510 GCF_030273125.1 Centropristis striata
TTGCAATAAGCTTTTATATTGGCGGCATGTTTAATCATGCTCAGATGACCAGAATACACATATAATAAAATAATCACCATAACATCAATGAGCTCTTGTATTTGAATTAATCTGAAACACAGTTTCAATATAATGCAACAAAGTTATGAACAAGCTTCCACTTTTCAGATCAAAGAGGATGATGAAGGCTCAGGATCAGAGGCAGAAAGCAGATAAGTTGAGGAAATGTTATAATATTTTGAGCCGCGTTGAACAAAAATTGCAGCAAGTTTAAATGACGTGGAGCTAAACAACCCGTCATCATAACAGGCTGGAAACATGAAGAAGAGAACTTCTTCTACGCTTCATTTTAAGATGAAGAGCATTTTTAATAGCCTGCATTTATTTATTGATTTATATTACAGTTTTTGATTTTACATTTTAGAAAGGAAGTGTTTATTTACACGTCTTTATTGTGTGGGAGGGAGAATGTTATTGTGTAATTATCAGACTGTCATTACATTTTTCATCTCGCGGACCCCCAGGGGTCCACACACCACAGTTTGGGAACCCCTGCTCCAGAGGAACTCACACTCTGATTTTATATGGATATAGAGAAAAAAATACAGAATTAATAAAGTATATTTAAACATAAATAAATAAATAAATAAATGAATAAAGGAGTAAAGGACTAAAGAAAAAAAGAGTAAATAAATAAATGAATAAAACAACATTTCTAAATCTGTAAGAAAAAGTTGAAAAAATAAAAACAGTTAGAAAACCTAAAAAAAAACTGGATTTAAAAAAAACAAGTATATATATTAAAAATATTAATAAAGAAACAAATTAAGAATAATGAAAACTAATGAGTAAAAAAAAAAGACGAAAATAAAAAACGTGAAAACCAGTAAGTAAAAAAAAAAATAACACAATGAGTGAAATAAAAATAAAATTATTAAATAAAAACAAAATGAGTAAAAAGAAAAATCAAGTAGGAAAAACTAAAAAATACTAAATACTAAATATAATAATAATAATAATAATAATACTAAATAAACAAATTGAAAAAAAAACAACAACCAAAAAACAAATGAATAAGAAATAATTAAATAACTTAAAATAAAATAAATAAAAATTAATGTGTCAAGTGTGGCACTTATTACAAAGTTGTTCCATGACTTCTTTTTATTTTAACTATTATATTATATAATATAATATACTATTATATGTATTTTTTTATTAATTTTCCTCATATTTTCAGGCTCCTGAAGAATAATTAACTGACATTAGTGAAGAAATTAAACGAGAGAAAAACAATCAGAAGGCGACAGAAAGTCTCCGACTGATAACACACACACACACACACACACACACCAGGGTGATAAAAGGTGTGTGTGTGTGTGTGTGTGTGTGTGTGTGTGTGTGTGTGTGTGTGTGTGTGTGTGTGTGTGTGTCTCCTTTCTCATGTTCAGCGCTGTAGTTTTTCCAACATAAAAATTTTTTGATTTAATTCAGTTTTATCCAAAACAAAAGTTTAATAATAACTGGAAATAGCTGTTTAAATGTCTAGTTGTTAAAAAACTGAAAAAAAATCCTCAAATCCTCAAACTAAAGACGCTTTATGATCAATAACCAGTTAGAAAACAGAATATTAGCTGCAGGTAACAAAGTGTTTCACTCTGCAGCTTTAATCTGAAACAGAGAAAAGGTAAATAAATGAAAAGTGTTGTTGTTGATGTTTGTTTGTGTTGTGAATGTGAGCTGAGCTGATCAGATGTGAGTGTTTGTTCAGGGAGGAGACTCTATGTTAATGTTCTTATCAAGAGAAACACACTGAAGAGTTAATCAGTAACTGAGAACGCCCTCACACTTTACAGGGACGTCAGGAACTACAGGGACCGCAGACACGACGATAACAACTCAGTGTAGAGTCACATATTACACTCACAATATTCATCATTATTTAGAAATATCTGAGGAAAAAAAACCTGAGATTAAAGTGGTTAATTTACATGGAAAAACACTTATAAATTTCAAAATAATTATGAATATTCTAAGAAAAAAAATGGAGTAAATCAGAGATTAAATGGTAAATTTACATGGTTAAACACTCAGAATATTCATAATTATTTAGAAATTTCTGAGGAAAAAAATGGAGTAAATATGAGATTTATACTGTAAAATTTACATGGAAAAACACTTTTTATGTTTATGAGAACAAAAAAGGGGGAAAAAAAACACTCATAAATTTCAAAATAATTATGAATATTCTGAGAAAGAAACTGGAGTAAATCTGAGATTTAAATTGTTAATTTACATGGAAAAAAATCTTATACATTTCAAAATAATAAATTAATATTCTGAGTTTAAAAAAATGGAGTAAATCTGATATCAAAATGGTAAATTTGCATGGAAAAACACTCAGAATTTTCCTTTTTTTCTAATGAATTTCGAAATAATTATGAATATTCTGAGATTAAAGTGGTAAATTAACATGGAAAACAATTATTAATTTCAAAACAATTATGAATATCCTGAGGAAAAAATGGAGTAAATCTGAGATTAAAATTGTAAATTTGCATGGAAAAACACTCATAATATTCATAATTATTTAGAAATGTATGGGGAAAATAGGGAAAATCTGAGATGTCCTTTTGTGTCTTTTTAATGTCTTCTTTACTTCTTTTTTGTCATTTTTATACATTTTTTGTCTTTTTACAAAAAAAAATAATTTTGTGTCTCATTTTGGGTTTTTTTGGTCATTTTACAATTTTTTTTTGTCATTTTGTGTCTTTTAAAAAATCTTTTTAACATATTTTCTGGTCATTTTGTGTCTTTTTTGGTCATTTTGTGTCTTTTTTGGTCATTTTGTTTCTTTTTTGGTCATCTTATGTTTTTTTTTTGTACTTTTCCTGGGTGAAATTACAAAAATAAGTACATGACTGATAAGAAACTGATTAATTTATTACTTAAACTCGTCTGTCTGAAATTCTGCTTCACACAAGTAAACTGGTGGTGTATTACTGTGTATAATAGTGACTAAATCCAATAAAAGATCCCAAATGAAGAAGATAAAATATAATATAAAACCTAAGATGTGGAGGACTCACCGTGGGCTCGGAGGGCGAGCAGCAGAGCGGCCGCCATCACAGCCAAACAGAACGGGACGCCTGCCATCCTGCAGCAGAGTCAACCCAGACTGGACCAGACCAGGACCAGACCAGGACCAGGACCAGGCTCTGAGAGTCCTGATAGAGTCTGTTGATCCACAGAAGGAGCAGGAGGAGGAGGAGGAGGAGGAGGAGGAGGGGAGGAGCTCCAGGAGAAGGATGGAGGGAGGATCACAATATCAGGTCCTCTTCTGTCTCACTGCCTCTCTGGGTCCAGAACCCTGAAGAACCAGAACCAGAACCAGAGTTAGAACCAGATCATCACCTGCAGCAGGTTGTTGTCTCTAGAATAAACAACACAGATTCTACAGTCTGACGGAGGAGTTTCACTTCAGGAGTGTTTTATCACGTTGTTTTGGTAATATTACGTCTTTTTTGATAATTTTATGTCTTTTTTGATAATTTTATGTCTTTTTTTGATAATTATATGTCTTTTTTGGTCATTTAAATCCATGTTTGGTCAGTTTGTATCCTTTTTGGCCATTTTGTGTATTTTTTTGTTAATTTAATATCTTTTTTTGATTATTTTATGTCTTTTTTTTGATAATTATATGTCTTTTTTGATCATTTTATGTCTTTTTTTGATAATTATATGTCTTTTTTGATAATTTTATGTCTTTTTTTGATAATTTTATGTCTTTTTTTATCATTATATGTCTTTTTTGATCATTTTATGTCTTTTTTGACCATTTTATGTCTTTTTTGACCATTTTGTCTCTTTTTTTGGTCATTTAAATCCATGTTTGGTCGGTTTGTATCATTTTTGGCCATTTTGTGTATTTTTTTGTTAATTGAATATCTTTTTTTGATGATTTTTTTTCGTCTTTTTTTTATTCTTTTATGTCTTCATTTTATGACCTTTTGTTTACCATTTCGTCTCTTTTTTGGTCATTTCATATCTATTTCTGGTCTTTTTGTGTCCTTTTTGGTCATGCTTGTCTCAAACTTTTCACTTGATTTTTTAGCTGTTTTAAGAAACTCCGTGCTTTCAATCAGAAAAAAAAAAATGTTGGACATGACTTTCTATGAATTAAAATGTGGTGCAACTGTTGTTCTTTTGTAGTATAATAAATATGTTCACAGCCAACCAAACATTTCTTCAGGGTCGGTTCAAATGTTGGAAACCTGCTGAGTTTACTGTCGCTCTTTTACTTCATTTTGTGTCAGTTTTTGGTCATTTTGTGTCTGTTTTTGGTCATTTTGTGTCTGTTTTTGGTCATTTTGTGTCTGTTTTTGGTCATATTAAGGAGGATGGTGGGGGTTACGTCTCCTGGGTTTAGTGTTTGGTTTGGTTGCGTTCTGATTTGTTCATGTTGAGTTTGTGTTTGGTCAGTTTGTGTTTGGCTGGTTTGTGTTTGGCTGGTTTTGTCTCCGTCCCTCCGTCCTCAGCGGGCTGTGACCCTGCGACCCGGCCGGCCCGGCACTGGCCTCCGACGGTCCGCTAACCACCAAATTATTTGTCCAGGGATGTTCTGCAAATTACTGTTAATTTACATTACTGGACCCGCTAGAGCTGATAACGGCAGGCTGCAATTAGAGAGGGCTGTGTGTGTGTGTGTGTGTGTGTGTGTGTGTGTGTGTGTGTGTGTGTGTGTGTGTGTGTGTGTGTGTGTGTGTGTGTGTGTGTGTGTGTGTGAGAGTGAATTAGTGGTGATGCGGGCCGGTGTCCGTCACTTTTCATTTGCCCGGGGGACAAAGAGGTCCGACCTGTGACCCACTTTTCACACATCTCTGACTGAGGAGAACAAAGACACACACACACACACACACACACACACACACACACACACACACACACACACACACACACAGAGCTGTACAGTGTGTGTGTGTGTGTGTGTGTGTGTGTGTATTATTGCCAGTGAATGAGGGGGGGTGTAGTGGGATGTGTGTGAACGAGTGCCAAGTTAGGGGACGGGTGCATCTTTGTGGGGACCAATTTCTGCTTTAAGGCACCGCAGTGAGGACATCCTGCATTATGAGGACACTTTGGTCTCTTTTTGGTAAGTTTGTGTCTTTTTTTGTCAATTGTATATCTTTTTTGGTCATTTTGTGTATATTTTTGGTCATTTTATATACTTTTCTTTGATAATTTTGTGTCTTTTTTTGATCAATTTGTCTTTTTTTTTGGTCAATTTAACACACACACACACACACACACACACACACACACACACACACACACACACACACACACACACACACACACACACACACACACACACACACACACACACACACACACACACACACACACACACACACACACACACACACACACACACACACACACGCACACACGCTTCAGTTCAGGTTAAAAAAAACAGTGAGATGTTGCTTTTTTTAATCACAGGTGCAGATATTCAGACCTGAGCAGAGATAAGAGTCAGAGAGAGGCTCAAGGGGTGTGTGTGTGTGTGTGTGTGTGTGTGTGTGTGGCGTCAGTGTGTCAATAACAGACAAGTGGAAGAATCTTCACCCCGCAGGCATCAAAAAAACCTCAAGTTTGTTTGTGGCTCTTTGCCTGATTTACAGACCGACAACAACAACAACAACAACAACAACAACAGCAGCAGCAGCAGCAGCACGGTGACGGGACGAGATAACACACACAAAGGCACATTCACAGATTCAGACGGAGCGAGAGAGGAGGAGGACAAGACGAGGCAGGTTCAGGAAGGACCGTGGTGTTGTGAGCCCCCGAGACAGGAAGCTGCCCCCCCCACACACACACACCCTCCCTAAATCACCAGACACATCCACTTCCCTCTGAAAACACAACACAACACACACACACACACACACACAGAGTGACGTGGAGACTCCATGTTGCAGCTGAAATACTCAAAAACACACAAAAACTTGAACTAGAAGCAGCGAACGTTCACATCTGTCGACTGCTGCAGAAATAAAAACGTGCAGGATTCTCAAAATCCTGAAAGCTCTGAGTGTCAGGTAGCTCCTCCTCCTCCTCCTCCTCCTCCTCCTCCTCCTCCTCATGTCCAAACTTGTCTCTAATCCTTCGTCCTGCGTCTAACAACAGACTCCTTTTTAACCTCAGCAGCAGAAACTAACAGACACTAAAAGGCAAAAACATAATTTTCTCCTCCACTGCCAAAAATACATAAATTCTTAAACTGCTAAATTGTTTCTCTACCATCAAATGTCCTTAAAAAAGATTAAGTGGACATTATTCAGGACCCAAAACAGCAACTAAAATAATAATAATAATAATAATAATAATAATGGAAAAAAGTGTTCATCAGTAGAACCTTAAAAGTAAAAATAATTAACTTTAAAATGTACTTGTTTCTATTTTTATTTATCTTAAAAGTAATTATTTTAAAATTTATATTATCATTTTTTATTTCATTTACTTTTGCATTCATTTCTAGTGCATTTAAAATGTACCTGTTTTTATCATTTCTAAATGTATGTAATATTTAAAATATAATTTATTATTTATAAAATATATTTGTGCATTTATTTATTCTTCCATTTGACTGTATTTGTTTATCATTTATTTTTCCTTTTCATTATTGATTTTAAATGTCCTCATTCGTTTAGTCTTTTAAAAAAAATATTTATTTATTATTGTATTTATGCTAATTTTTATTTTTTATTTTAAGGATTTTTTCATTTTATTCATGCATTTATTTATTTTTATTTTTGACTATTTCTAATTTATTCATTTTTTAATTATAATTTTTAAATGTCATTTGTTTACTTATCTTTATGAATGTATTTATTTTTAATTTATTTTTATTATATATTATATATTATTAGTATTTCCCCCTTCAATTTGTTTCCTCCAACGTATTTATTCCTGTATTATTCTGCATATAGGGACATAAATCCTTCTGGGGACATCATGTGTCCCCTCAGCTCTCAGCAGGTTAATGTAGCGTAGCTGCTCGGCTACCTGGACGTGACATCAGAGTCTTGGAGGGAGCAGCTGAATGAAAGGAGCCATTGTTGGCGCTCCCACCTGTACAGAATAAACCGGCCTTATAGGGAACCACTGAGCCGTGGCCGGACCCCTCGGGGGAAGGAATTCGAGGTCACACCGCTCCGGGGATGCTGGGAAATTCAGTGGGATAGAAACCCAAGCAGAGGGTTAAGACCAGCAGAAGAAAGGGGGTTCTTTAAAAGCTTCTGTATTAGAACTGTTCATCTGGCTGCAGGAGCCGGCAGGAAAAACTATTATGTAAAATGATATTCTATAGACTACTACAGTCCAGAGAACCAGAGGTCTCCAACACTACTACAGTCCAGAGAACCGGAGGTCTCCAACACTACTGTAGTCCAGAGAACCAGAGGCCTCCACACTACTATAGTCTAGAGAACCAGAGGTCTCCAACACTACTGTAGTCCAGAGAACCAGAGGTCTCCACACTACTATAGTCTAGAGAACCAGAGGTCTCCAACACTACTGTAGTCCAGAGAACCAGAGGTCTCCTACACTACTACAGTCCAGAGAAAAAGAGGTCTCCAACACTACTACAGTCCAGAGAACCGGAGGTCTCCAACACTACTACAGTCCAGAGAACCGGAGGTCTCCAACACTACTGTAGTCCAGAGAACCAGAGGTTTCTAACACTACTACAGTCCAGAGAACCAGAGGTCTCCAACTCTACTACAGTCCAGAGAACCAGAGGTCTCCAACACTACTGTAGTCCAGAGAACCAGAGGTCTCCAACACTACTGTAGTCCAGAGAACCAGACGTCTCCAACACTACTACAGTACAGAGAACCAGAGGTCTCCAACACTACTGTAGTCCAGAGAACCAGACGTCTCCAACACTACTACAGTACAGAGAACCAGAGGTCTCCAAGATTTTCCTGAAATAATCAGTTCCGATAAATGAGTATCAAAAATAAAAACACCCCATGGATGAATAAAATATGTTTGGGTTTTGTTTACATTATGTTTTACGAGTGACAGTGATTTTTTTTTTACTACTTTGTTTTGTTGACATTATAAAACAAGCAATCAACCAATTTATTGAGAAAACAATCTGCGAATGTGTCAATAATTACAAATCAATAAGTAAATATTTTAGAGTTTAAAAAGTGTAAAAATGGATTAATCAGTGCAAAAAAAGCCAAACTCTCTAGTTGCAGCTTCTCCAACGTGAGGGTTTGTTGCTATTCTCTGTTGTATCATTTTAAATAAAATATGTTTGGGTTCAGGAAGAAATAAAACTTTAAAAGTTGTTACCACACAATGCCACCAACACTGATCAGGTAATACTTTAGTGCTTTTAGGGAGTTAAAGTGTTCTCCAGTGTTGTTTGTTGTTGATGTTGTTTTGCTGCTGGTGTTGACTCGTGATGCAGCAGCAGAGTTAAACTCTGCTCAGTGACATTGGACCCTGCAGCAGCATTAATAATCCATCCGTCATACTGCAGACATCAATAATCAGCCTTAATGCGTCTCCACTTCCTGCTCTGGAGGAGCGGCGGCAGACTGAACCGACGGCTCTGATTGGACGAGGAGCGGAGACACACTAAACTAAAAATTACCCGGACAGAGAGAGGCCGTTTGTTTCCATCCAGAGTTTATTTAATCTTTTATTTTTGGTTAATCTCAGTCAGAAACATTGATCAGGGTGTTCCAGAGTTAAAACAGTTTTCCTTGAGCTCTTTTTTGACTTTTGTTTCTTTTTTTAAATTTTTTACGACAACAGTTTGACTCTTTTTTTAAATGTTTGGATAGATTTTTGTGGGTTTTTTAACTTTGTAATTATTTGTCTCCGTTTGTCTTCCCATTCTGACCTCCACTTGTTCTGTAATCACTGTAGAATTAAAAAAAAATGTCTTCAAATGCAGCTGCAGTTCATAAACTTTTTAAATTACCTGCACAACTTTTTACTCTGTTTTAACCCTAATTGGACCGAATTTTCAGCAAAAAAATATGATTTTGTTTAACTAAACTGTTGGACATTTTCACTGCATTACAATATAATTTAAGCCTTATTTCTCTGTACAATAACACAAAGTGAAAATACAGATTTTTAAATTTTATATAAAACATTGTCTAATAATTTATCAATAAATAAAATATTCGTCATTTTTGGCTCCAAGTACCGTTACCATAACAGCATCAAAATACATATAGATAACATATAAATTCCATTTTATTCTATAACGCGTTAATTAAGATTAATTAATTACACAAAAATGAACGCGTTTAAAAAAATGTACGCATTTTAATCGCACTTATTTTTGCACCGCGGAACGTTTCTCACTGGATGAGTTTCAGGAGGAGCGATTATACTGGAGCACCAACTAGCGTTGATGAGTTGAGACAACAACAAACCACAGTGAACATGAAGGAAGAAGCTGATGAGACCTTTGGTTGGCCCCGTGGATGATGGGACATTTAGTTACTAAAAACCAACGGATGGAAGCGTCCATAAGAGCATGGTTGTGTTGCTAGGCAACAAGGAATTCACATATCACCATAGCAGCACATCCAGCCTCAAGTATCACCTCAATGCTAAACATATAGCAGCTAGCGGCTAGTGTGGTAGCTAGCGTGGATTGTGTTTTACTTCAAAAACCAAAGTATTCTAGTTTACAGAAGGTCTACCTACCTATAGGCTACCTGGATTTATGAAATGTACTATATTTATAAACATGCTATTGCTACACTTAATGGCAAAAATTGCACTGGTCTAAAAATAAACAATATTTTTGTTGCTTAAGCTTATGTATTCAGTCATTATTCAATGGTATACTAAAAATCCATGTGAAAAAATGACTTCTCACTGTTCTCAGGTCAAATATTTATATGCGATTAAAATGCGATTAATTGATTAATTAATTACAAAGCCTCTAATTAATTAGATTAATTTTTTTAATCGAGTCCCAGCCCTAATAAAAATGCAAAATAATCACACACAAGAGAAGACCTTAATGTATTAAATGAAGCAGCTTGTGCCTCTTTCTCTCCATTTAATCACCTTTTTTCTTTCCAGAATCTGATTTCCTTCTCCCGTCTCCTCCCTCTGTTTCTCATCTTACCTCCTCTTTCTTCCCCCGATCCTCCACTTCCCTCCTCCTCCTCCTCCTCCTTCTCATTTCTCCTCCCTCCCTCCCTCCCTCCACCTTGGCCCCGTTCCCCGTCCCCTCCAGGGGCCCCTCCTTGCAGGCGGGCCTCTGGGTGCAGCAGCAGCAGCAGCAGCGGCGGCGGCGGCGGTAGCGGCGGCAGCCTCCCGTCGGTGGCGGCGCCCTGCCCGACATGCCTTTCAGGGCCTGGGAGACTGCAGGCCAGACTTTCTGGCTCCACTGCCATTGTTTGCTTGGCTGCTCTGCGCCTCGTCCCCGGCCGAGGATTAGCATAAGAATACCCAGAATCCCCCGAGCCACGGCCAGCGGGCCTCTTCCTCCCTGCATCTTCTGCCTCCTCCTCCTCCTCCTCTTCATCATCATTTCATCCCACTGATTCTCCTTAAAGGAGGTTTAGAGGAAAGGTAAATGTTCTGCAAACCCACAACCCTCCACATGAAAAATAATAATTAAAAAAAAAAATGTCTTCAAATGCAGCTGGAGTTCATTATTTTTTTTAAATTACCGGCACAACTTTTTATCGACTTTAACCTAAATTTTACTGTATTTTCTTTGAGCTCTATTTTGACTTTTCTTTCTTTTACATTTTTTCCCTCTCCTCTCTGCTCTGTGTAAACAGCCTCTCCTGTCCTCTCCTCTCGGCTCTGTGTAAACAGCCTCTCCTGTCCTGTCCTCTCCTCTCTGCTCTGTGTAAACAGCCTTTCCTGTCCTCTCCTCTCTGCTCTGTGTAAACAGCCTCTCCTGTCCTCTCCTCTCTGCTCTGTGTAAACAACCCCTTTTTATCGGCTTTAACCTAAATTATACTGCATTTTCAGCAAAAAAATATAAATTTGTCTCATTTAATTATTTCACTTACTTCTGGTCAGTTACAATATAATTTGAACTGAATTTCTTTGTTCAAAAAGAAAAAGTGAAAATACATATTTTAAAATTTTAAATCAAACAGTTGGAGAAGGAGTCATTAAACTTGTGTTTTTATTTTTATTATTATTATTATTATTATTATTATATAATTATTATTTTGTCACTAATTAACCTTCACCACCCCGACAGGTTCTAACTTTACTGAAGTAATAAAGAACTTAAATCTTTATAAAATTACTGATTATTGGAAGAAACTCTTAATGTAGAATGTTTTTAATAAATTGGTAAATTTTTCATAACGTGATGGGTTTTATGATTTGATATGTAAATAATATATATAATATTAAAAATTAGGGAAAATATCTGAAAGATTTAGGATGCTTTGTAAAATATAATTTTTTTTAAAAATGCATCAAATCCAGAATGTTTATTTACAAGAAAAGAAGGTTTTTCAGTAAACTGGCAGCACACCATGCAGGCTTTTAGTCTTTGTGACGTCAAAAAGGAAGTGAACCTTGTTTGTTACACAAACACAAACACACACACACACACACACACACACACACACACACACAAATGAAAAAGGTGTGTGTGTATGTGTGTGTGTGTGTGTGTGTGTGTGTGTGTGTGGCTCAGCAGTGAAGCTTAATTTCATTAGAGACGATCTGCTGAGCAGCTGCAGCCACAAAATTCATTTATCATGTTACAGCAACACAAACTACCCAGCATGCACTGGGGCACCACAGCTCTGAAGCCTCGACAGTCAGACTCTCGTTTAACGTTCGCTCACATATCGGAACGCTTTGGAGGATGGCAGCAACAAAAGTTATCTCCACATATTAAACATATTCTCAGTATTGTTGCACTGTACTGTCCTCTCCTCTCTGCTCTGTGTAAACAGATTTACAGTAAATATTTGTTGAAAAAAAACAAAAAAAAACAAAACACAAAATGACATAAAAAGACACAAAATGACGAAAACAAGATGCTAAGTGACTTAAAATAGACGCAAACTGACTAAAAAAAGATGCAAAATGACAAAAAAATAAAGACATAAGTTGACAAAAGTTTATTTTAAATGACACATTCTGACACTAATATCAACATTTAACACAAGTAACGGACACTTTTTACAACTGAAACATTCGTAACCGATGACCCGTTCAAGGACCGTAGGACAGTCCAGCCTCCAGTTCTGCTGCCCGCCCTGTGGATCAGCAGAGACAGACGGCGTCCCGGTCTCATTAAGTCATAAAGCAGCAGAGCGGTCGACCCTGGAGGAGATTTTAATCTCGGGTCGATCCGTCAGGACACAGCCGAGTCATAAAACAAACACACTGAGGACCATAAACGCAACATCAGGACCATAAATCACACTGAGGAGCCCAGTTAACACTCCCAGTTCAACCAGTCAGCTACTGATCTACAGAACCCAACAGAACCAGCTCCTGATCAACAGAACCCAACAGAACCAGCTCCTACACAAACCAAAACCAGTTCCTGGTCAACAGAACCAAACAGAACCAGCTCCTGATCTACAGAACCCAACAGAACCAGCTGCTGATCAACAGAACCCAACAGAACCAGCTCCTGATCTACAGAACCCAACAGAACCAGCTGCTGATCAACAGAACCCAACAGAACCAGCTGCTGATCTACAGAACCAAACAGAACCAGCTCCTACACAAACCAAAACCAGTTCCTGGTCAACAGAACCCAACAGAACCAGCTCCTGATCAACAGAATCAAACAGAAAACAGGTCCTGACCAACAGAACCCAACAGAACCAGCTGCTGATCAACAGGACCCAACAGAACCAGCTGCTGATCAACAGAACCCAACAGAACCAGCTCCTACACAAACCAAAACCAGGTCCTGATCAACAGAACCCAACAGAACAAGCTGCTGCTCAACAGAACCCAACAGAACCAGCTCCTACACAAACCAAAACCAGGTCCTGATCAACAGGACCCAACAGAACCAGCTGCTGATCAACAGAACCCAACAGAACCAGCTCCTACACAAACCAAAACCAGGTCCTGATCAACAGAACCCAACAGAAGCCATCTTCAGACAAACAGAACCAGCTCATGAACAATCAGAACCCATCTCTTGATCAACACAATCCAGTTTCTGACAATCAGAACCCAGCTCCTGATCAACAGAACCCAACAGAACCCATTCCTGCCCAAACAGAACCCAGCTTTTAAATTACACACTTAGAATAAAGTGTTTCTGACAGAAAAATCAACCTTTTAAGATTTGTTTTGGTCACTTTTTATAAAAGAAACGTTCGTCACAGATGATACGTTCGAGGACTGTCGGAAAGTTCAAACTCCGACGATAATGCCTGTTTTCACAGATTCTTTCTACGATAAATGTTGGATTTTTGGCGATTTAAAAAAAAAAAGAAAACAAACAAACAAGTCCTCCATTAATTGTCTTGTTTTGATCATTTTCTGCCTTCATGTTGAGGCGACTGTCAGCTGATAGCTTATCAATAGCTGCTGCCTCCGCCTCTTCCTCTCTGACAACAAGTGTTACTGCGATGTGGGAACCAGGTTATGGAAAATACACCCCAACACACACACACACACACACACACACACACACACACACACACACACACACACACACACACACACTCTGCAGGAAGTGACAGCTCTGATAGCGTCTGTGAGAACAGCTACAATCTGACACCTCTCTCTCCTCAGAGACAGGAAATTTACAGATAAGCCCCGCCCTCGTCTGCTGTCAATCATTTCTTAAAGCAGCTGTCTGAGGTCACCAGCGTCCACGGCCAATCAGACGCTCACACCGAGCGTGTGCACTGGTCTGGTCCCAGTATGAAGGAGTGGAAACTGGAGACAGACGACTGGAGCTCAGACAACTTTCCTCCTGAGACACAAAAACATTAAACTGAAATATAACTGCAACTGTAGCAGACAGAATATTGGCCCTGTGTTTGAGTGTGTGTGTGTGTGTGTGTGTGTGTGTGTGTGTGTGTGTGTGTGTGTGTGTGTGTGTGTGAGTGTGTGTGTGTGTGTGTGTGTGTGGGTGGTCTGGTCAGAGACCGGACTGCGTGAAGGAGGCCGGATGGTTTCATCCACCGTGTCGCCTTGCAAACTGCAGCCAGGCCACAGAGACACACGGCAGCAGGGCGATATAGGTGGTCCTGGGTGGGTGTGTGTGTGTGTGTGTGTGTGTGTGTGTGTGTGTAAGAAAAGAAACTGGGGGTGGAAAAAGAATAAATGCAGATGTAGAGTCAGAAATAGAAAGTTATGGATGAATAAGAAATGTGAAAAAATAAAAAAAGAAGGTTGCAAGAAACACAAAATCAGAAATAAAGTAAATAAAGTAAAAGACAGAAATACATAAAAGGAAACGAGAAAGATAAACACACGTTCTGTGGTTTGTTTTCTGGGCTTCAACCTCCGAACGTCCACTGGACACGATCGATCGAAGAGTTGGAGACAGAACGAGTCACGAGTTCAGGAAGAATGACGAACAAATCATAAAATCATCAACCATTATTTCATTTTCTATTCATTTTTCGCCCATTTTTTCCATGAAAGTGAAATTTTTCAGAGAAATCTCCACTTTTTTTACACTCTACTTTTTACCTCTAGATTTGATCTGGACGAAGGATTTTAGTTATTAGTAGTTATAAGCTCCTGTGTCCACCAAACTGCATTTGAAAAACACAGATTTTTATTATTTTAACTGTTTTATTGAGCATTTCTCCTGGTATAAAGCTTAGTATCTGTGTGTTGTGGAGAGGAGGATCCTGCTGCTGAAGGAACTCTAACACAGAAACTGACTGTTTAGCTTGTGCAGAAAGTGACATTTTGCACATTTAATTGATTATCAAAATAACACCATATTATCTCTCTTTACAAATGTTTTTTACTTTGTCCTCGTCTCTGCAGCTGTAATCTCTGACGTTCTGAGGACGTTTTGTCAGAACTCGAGCCTGAAATCATTTAAAAGCTGCGATGTAAGCTTAGCCGGGCCGGCCTGCTCCCAGCCGGGCTACAGAGTGTGTGTGTGTGTGTGTGTAGCATGCAGTGTGTGTGTGTGTGTGTGTGTGTGTGTGTGTGTGTGGCTGCAGAGTGTGTGTGTGTGTGTGTGTGTGTGTGTGCAGCATGCAGTGTGTGTGTGTGTGTGTGTGTGTGTGTGTGTGTGTGTGCAGCATGCAGTGTGTGTGTGTGTGTGTGTGTGTGCAGCATGCAGTGTGTGTGTGTGTGTGTGTGTGTGTGTGCGCAGCATACAGAGTGTGTGTGTGGGGCTGCAGAGTGTGTGTGTGTGTGTGTGTGTGTGGGGCTGCAGAGTGTGTGTGTGGGGCTGCAGTGTGTGTGTGCAGCGTGCAGGAGGAGGAGGAGGAGGAGCAGGAGAAGGAGAAGGAGGAGCAGCAGGAGCAGGAGGAGCTGCAGGAGGAGGAGGAGGAGGAGCAGCAGGAGCAGGAGGAGCAGCAGGAGGAGCAGCAGGAGGAGGAGGAGCAGGAGCAGGAAGAGCAGGAGCAGGAGGAGGAGGAATAGGAGGAGGAGGAGCAGCAGGAGCAGGAGCAGGAGGAGGAGGAGCAGCAGGAGCAGGAGGAGGAGGAGCAGCAGGAGGAGGAGAAGGGGGGAGAGAGGAGGAGGAGGAGCAGCAGGAGGAGGAGAAGGGGGAGAGAGAGGAGGAGGAGGAGCAGCAGGAGAAGGAGCAGCAGCAGGAGGACATGTGTTAGTGGTTAGTGCAGCAGACTGGCCGTCTCTCTGTTTGAAGCTGTCAGAGTCAGAAACAAGAAGCAGCTTCACGTTCTCCACTCAACTAAACTCTCTCTCTTCTCTAACGGGAAATAAAAGAAAAACCTGCTGATGAAAGCAGCTGCTGAGTGATAAAGAAAGAAGATATTTCACCATCACCACCAGTGGAAGAAGTATTCAGATTCCTTATTGAAGTTAAAGTTCTAATACCTCGCTTTAAAATCACTTCACTGCAGTAAAAGTCCTGCATCTAAACTTAATGAAGTAAAAGTACAAAAGTATCAGCATCAAAATGTACTTAAAGTATCAAAAGTAAAAGTACTCGTTATGCAGAATGAAGCCACTCAGACTGGTTTATATATTCTAAATGTATTATTAGATTGTTTGTATTGATGCAGCATTGAGGCTCATTTTAACTATTTAATTTAATGAAGTTTAGTTTAAAAAATGTCTACCGTCGCTTTAAACTGATCACGTTTCTAAAGTTAAATCTCCACCTAAAAGTAACTAAAGCAGTCAGCTGAATGTAGTGGAGTAGAAGTATAAAGTTACATACAATGGAAATACTCAAAGTACAAGTACCTCAAAACCATGTTTAAGTACAGTACTTGAGTAAATGTACTTAGTTACTTCCCACCACTGTCTCTTACCCGTTTCATCCTCTGAAGCCCTCAACCTGACAGCAGGTTTGACAGGTTTGCTTTTCTTTATCTAAATCACCAATATTACACTATTTATAACTTAATTTATCACCAGATTATTAAATTTCCGACAGTCCTTGAAGGAATCCTGTGTGATAAACGCTCCTCTTCAAAAAACTAATCGAAGCTTAGAAAAGGTATTTCATGTCTCAAAAATGAGCAGAAATAAGTCGTTTCCACCAACCAGATGATGTTAAAAAGCATTTTATTAAACAGACAATCAATAAATGAAGTCATCTACAGATTAACCACTTAAACAAAAAGCAGGTTTTTAAAATGTTTTTTTTTTTGCCAAAATGACACCTAAAATTGAAGCTTAAAGTAGTGATATTGCATCAGAATCAGCTGTTTAAAAGTTTCATTTAATGCAGCTGCTGCACAGAAACGTCCCTCTGAATAAATAAAGTTTCATCTTATCTAAAAAACAAAACATGTCACTGCTGAAGACGATTCACAGCAGAATTTATAAAAACCGTTCTGCCATTAAAGCTTGAAGTCTCTCAACAACTGATAAATCAAATAAATCAGCAACTATTTTGATAAACGATTCAGAATTTAAGTCTTTTTTTTGGAAGCAACGATAACAAAAACACTGTGTGAGTAAACTGAGTATCTCTGGTTCATCGATGATAAAAACAACACATAAAAGTCAAAAAGTTCAGGAACATAAAGGCTTCAAAAATATAAAAATCTACGACATCCAATCATAAAATAAACTCCAGAATAGGCCTGTCACCATATCACATATTTTAGCACGATACATTTTCCCAGAAAGTATCGCGATAAACAATAGTATTGTTGTATCAATGCTGTTTTTTAAATATATATTAGAGCAAAATAATTCATCCTTTTCCACGGCAATGACTGTTTAAATCTGGAGGATATTAAACATTGGTATTAAAATGTGGAAAATAAATATTAAAACATCCTAGATGGATAAAACATAAATAAATAAACAACCAAAACAACTGAAATAGACTTTCAGGCTGTTAACAAAACATTGAACTGAGATAATCATTATATATTATATTATTTTATTCTTAAAAATAAAATAAATAAAATAGGCAGTTCGTGCATTTGCAGCTTTACTTTAAACACTAAAAAGCACAAAAAGACAATAAAGTGAGTCAAGAAAAAAACTATCATGTCCATTTTTATATCAAACAATAAGTCAATATAGTAATTATTGTGACAGGACTAAATATCTAATAAAATAAACAACAGATTAAAGAAAATGTCCTGCATAATGTTTGAGGTTCCCAACGCAGTCTCTCACACACACACACACACACACACACACACACACACACACACACACACACACCTTCCTCACATCAAGACATGACTTCACCTTTCACACACACTTTCTCTTTGCAGGGCATGACATCACACACACACACAGTGTAATCACGGCTCTTCCTGCTCCGTGGTTATTAATCACACCAGATGACAGCTCAAATGACCCAATCAGAGGCTGTAATCAAAAGCCAGGAAGCCTCCTGATTGGCCGGCTCTGCCTCCAGCAACAAGGTCAGAGGTTAATCTACTTAAAGAGCAACAGGAGGAGCAGCGGGGGGGGGGGGGGGGGGGGGAGGAGGAGGCTAATCAAGTTCTAAAAAAGAAGTAATCACTGGTGCCCCCAAAAAATAATGTTTATGTTTTTTTTCTGAGCCTGTGTGTGTGTGTGTGTGCACACATGTGTGTGCGCATGCATATATGTGTGTGCATGTGTGTGTGTGTGTGTGTGTGTGTGTGTGTGTGCTGCAGAGACAGAAAGCCAACCAGTAACGTTTTTCATGTGACCACAGTAAACATCCTGCAGACGTTACACACACTGACTTAACAGACTGGTGTGTGTGTGTGTGTGTGTCCGTACCTGACTGGCTCCATGGTAGAACAGTGTGTGTGTCGGTGCAAGGCTCCATGGGAAACGTAGTGTTGAAGGTTCAGACCAACATGCCAGCAGCAGCAGCAGAGAACTGTCAGACAGAAATAAAACATTTATTTAGTGTTTTTATATTTCAGAGGTGATCAAACAGTCAGTTCAGACTCTACCGGCCTGAACCAGAACATTAACATCACCACATTGTTGATCTGCGTCTCTGAGTTCAGATAACAGAAGTAGGAAGTTTAATCTGTGTTTGTTTTCCAGGAAAGTGACCTTTCACAGGTAGAAATGTAAAACAGGTTTTAAACAGCTCAGAGTCACAGAGACTGGCTGGAGAGAAAAACATACTGCAATGTTTTATTTTCAATTAGATTCACTGATATCTTTATATTCATGAAAACACATCAGAATGTTTTTAACACTTTAACACACTTTTGTACACAAAGCGTCTGCCACTGATTGTAAACAAACCGGCATGCTAACTGTACATGCGGTGTTCAATTCCAATGTTTAATATTCTTGAGATGTAAAAATTAATTGCAGTGGAAAAGGATGTAATCAACAATACTAACAATACGGTGATTGTAAACAAACCGGCATGCCAACTGTACACAAATCGTCCACCGCTGATTGTAAACAAACCAGCATGCTAACTGTACACAAATCGTCCACCGCTGATTGTAAACAAACAGGCATGCTAACTGTACACAAATCATCTGCCGCTGATTGTAAACAAACAGGCATGCTAACTGTACACACTCCTTTGAGGAGCAGCAGCAGCTCCTTGGAGGAGCAGCAGCAGCACCTTTGAGGAGCAGCAGCAGCTACTTCGAGGAGCAGCAGCAGCTCCTTCGAGGAGCAGCAGCAGCTCCTTCGAGGAGCAGCAGCAGCACCTTCGAGGAGCAGCAGCAGGACCTTCCAGGAGCAGCAGCAGGACCTTCCAGGAGCAGCAGCAGCACCTTGGAGGAGCAGCAGCAGCTCCTTGGAGGAGCAGCAGCAGCTCCTTGGAGGAGCAGCAGCAGCTCCTTGGAGGAGCAGCAGCAGCACCTTCGAGGAGTCTTGGAGCGGACTCTGCTCCGTCATCAGATGGAGCTGATGTCAGAGTGTCTGTGGCTTGTTGTTTGTAAAGAGATAAGTGGAGCAGTGTGGCAGACAGTCGGAGCCTCCTCCTCCTCCTCCTGCTGCTGCTCCTCATGTCCCCTCAGACACAGAGGCCTCTTTATTTGACAGCACCGAGCTCCTCAAAGGAGGCTTTATTCAGTCGGGGAAGCAGACGTCAGGAGAGTGAGTTAATATTCACACCCAGAGAGCAGAGATACTGCACACAGGACAGGAAGCTGCTCGCACAGCAGCCAGACCGACAAAATAAAACTCCTGACGTCACAATTTAAAAGCAGCACACTGTTTACAGCCTGAGTCAGCAGTTCTCTCCACAGCAAACCTCAGACCTTTTCACATTCACTGGAAAAACATGTTTATGTCAATCAAAGACCTACACCCAGAACATCCTGCTGCATGTCGGAAAACGCCAATTAAATCAGAATTATTAAAGAAAAACCTTTGAAACAAAACATCTCTGCATCTTTTAGCCCAGAAAACACCAGAGAAACATGGCTCCTTTCTTAAATAACACTTTTATCTTCTTCAAATTACACCAAAGTTAATTGTCGTGTTGAATTTAAACAAGATGTTGTTAAAAAAAAAAAATAATATTCACAATACCACGGAGCAAGATGAAGGCATCATTTTAGATTCTTATTAAAAAGAGAAATATATTATATAACGAGGACAGGAGAGGCTGTTTACACAGAGCTGAGAGGAGAAGACAGGAGAGGCTGTTTACACAGAGCTGAGAGGAGAGGACAGGAGAGGCTGTTTACACAGAGCTGAGAGGAGAGGACAGGAGAGGCTGTTTACACAGAGCTGAGAGGAGAAGACAGGAGAGGCTGTTTACACAGAGCAGAGAGGAGAGGACAGGAGAGGCTGTTTACACAGAGCAGAGAGGAGAGGACAGGAGAGGCTGTTTACACAGAGCTGAGAGGAGAGGACAGGAGAGGCTGTTTACACAGAGCTTAGAGGAGAGGACAGGAGAGGCTGTTTACACAGAGCTTAGAGGAGAGGACAGGAGAGGCTTCAATATGTGGAGAAAACTGGTTTTTATAACATTCAGGACACTTGTGAGCACTTGGAAAAGTGTTTTTTGTTGTATCGTAGGAAAAAAAGAGCTTGAGAATGAATTAAAGTCAGGAGAAGTTTTCTATCAGCGGAAAAAAGGATAAACATGGTTCGCTTGAGGTCAAAGGTCATCAGTGAACACCCTGCTGCTGCCACCAAGAGCTGGAAAATGTTCTCAAGAACCGCGTGGAAAACTGTGGTGATGAGCTGAACAGCAGCTTCAGAGAGAGAGAGAGAGAGAGGGCGAGAGAGAGAGAGAGAGAGGGCGAGAGAGACAGAGCGAGAGAGAGAGCGACAGACAGACAGAGAGCGAGAGAGACAAAGAGAGCAAGAGAGACAGAGCGAGAGAGAGAGTGACAGACAGACAGAGAGCGAGAGAGACAGAGAGAGATCGAGAGAGGGAGACCGAGCGAGAGAGAGAGCGAGAGAGACAGGCAGAGAGTGAGAGAGAAAGCGAGAGACAGAGAGAGAGCGAGAGGGAGAGAGAGAGAGAGAGAGAGAGAGAGAGAGAGAGCGAGCGAGAGAGAGAGAGATAGAGGGAGAGCGAGAGATGGAGAGCGACAGAGACAGAGAGCGACAGAGAACGAGAAAGAGTGAGAGACAGTGAGAGAGAGAGAGAGAGCGTGAGAGAGAAAGACAGCAAGAGTGCGAGACAAAGTGAGACAGAGAGCGAGTGAGAGCGACAGAGACAAAGAGAGCGAGAGCGAGCAACAGAGACCGAGAGAGAGCGAGAGAGAAAAAGAGAGAGCGAGACAGAGAGCGACAGACAGAGAGTGAGAGAGAGGGAGACCGAACGAGAGCGACAGACAAAGAGGGAGAGAGAGAGAGAGAGACAGAGCGACAGAGAACGAGAAAGAGCGAGAGACAGCGTGAGAGAGAAAGAGAGCAAGAGTGAGAGAGCAAGACAGAGGGACAGAGAGTGAGTGAGAGCGACAGAGACAAAGAGCGAGAAAAAGAGAGCGAGAAAAAGAGAGCGAGAGAGTGTGTGAGTGTGTAGGGAGGAAATCGTCAGCGGTGAGTTTCAGACTGAGTTTTTATAGAACAGACGAGGAGAAAATAGCTGTCTGAAGACGGGGGAGAACGTCACGAGGCTGGAGGAGAAACAGCTGCCACACACACACACACACACACACACACACACACACACACACCGAACACACACACACACCGAACACACACACGTCATCCAACTATTTTTATGTGAATGATGATGAATTCTAACAGCTGAGTGGAAACAGAAAAACGCAGGAACATAAAAGTTTTAAGCCCAAAAAATGTTTCAGAGATGTTTGGGCTTGAAGGTAAATGATGGAACTGATCCAGAGACAGGAAGCAGCAGCAGCAACATCTGTCCTGCAGAAACCACCAGCGTCTGATTCATTCAGCGCTCAGAGAACCAACAATAACAGGTCAGTGTGTCAGAAACAGATAACCTTCATCTGTCCTGAGATCATCTGACACACCGACCAGAGAACTAAAGCTTACCGCTAGAATCACCTCCAGTTCTACTCTCCTCCACTGTTGTTCTTCACTGTGTTTACATTCTTTACTGCATTTCTTCAATTTGTTTTTCTAATGCTTTTTTTCACTTTACTGCACTTCTCTACAGCGCTCCTTTATTGTGCTTCTTTACTGCATATCTCTACTGCATTTCTTTACTGCGCTTCTTTACTGCATTTCTCTACTGCGCTTCTTTACTGCATTTCTCTACTGCATTTCTCTACTGTGCTTCTTTACTGCATTTCTCTACTGCATTTCTTTACTGCGCTTCTTTACTGCATTTCTCTACTGCATTTCTCTACTGCATTTCTCTACTGTGCTTCTTTACTGCATTTCTTTACTGCGCTTCTTTACTGCATTTCTTTACTGCGCTTCTTTACTGCATTTCTTTACTGCATTTCTCTACTGCGCTTCTCTACTGCGCTTCTTTACTGCATTTCTCTACTGCATTTCTCTACTGTGCTTCTTTACTGCATTTCTCTACTGTGCTTCTTTACTGCGCTTCTTTACTGCATTTCTCTACTGCGCTTCTTCAATTTACTGCGCTTCTTCACTTTACTGCACTTCTTCACAGCGCTCCTTTATTGCGATTCTCTACTGTGCTTCTCTACTGCGCTTCGTTACTGCATTTCTTTATTGCGCTTCTCCACTGCGCTTCTTTATTACGCCTTTTCAATGCGCTTCTTCACTTTACTGCGCTTCTTCACTTCACTGCGCGTCTTTGTTGTTAAGGTTAAGATTCCTTCATTAGTCCCACAGTGTATTCAACCCATGCTTGTGAACACACCAGTGAACGCACCATGCTGAGGAGCAGTGGGCAGCACATTACTGCTCCTGGGGAGCTGTGGGGGGTTCAGTGACTTGCTCAAGGGCACTTCAGTCCCTGACCCGTCAGTCCTGGGATTGGAACCGGCGACCCTCCTGTTAAAAGCCTGATTCCTGACTTCTAGGCCACGGACTGCACAATTCTTCTCACTCGTTACTGCGTTTCTCCTCTTTTCTCTACTGCTGTCTGCTGCACTCCTTCCATCATTCCTCTCTTTTGTCCCCAACTTCCCCGTCCTCTGTAATACGCCTTTTCTGTCCCATATTGTGTCTTTCCTGTCCTCTACAGCAGTAGTTCTCAACCTTTTTGAGTTGCGACCCCCAATTTAACATGCATGTTGTCCGTGACGCCCGCTCACTGAACACAATCTCACACGCACAGTTAAGATCACCCAAAAAAAACAAACAAAATGACCAAAAAAAGTAAACAAAATGACCAAAAAAGACACAAAATGACCAAAAGAGACACAAAATGACCAGAAAAGACACAAAATGACTAAAAAAAGACACAAAATTACCAAAAAAAGGAAACAAAATTACCAAAAAAGACACAAATTGACCACAAAATGATTTGGCGACCCCCAGAAATCATCTCGCGACCCCAATTGGGGTCCCGACCCCAAGGTTGAGAATAGCTGCTCTACAGAGTGAATGCAGAGCAGAGGAAGATAATAAGGAGTGATAAAACATATTCAGTGTGCAGAGGAGAATGCTTGTTAAGTGTTATAGTCACTTCCATTCAGTGTTTCTAAAGTTTGTTTGTTGCTGCTTTTGAGGAATAAAAAGTGAGGAGGAGTGTGCCGTCTGGTCAGATGAAGAGCGTTTTCATCACTCGGGGCTGTTTACAGTCTGAAAGTCAGCGAGCAGCAGAAACAACAGAAAGAAAAGCTGCACGCTGACCTCAAAGTTTCTCTTTATCTCCCACACAAATATTACAATGCAACAGCTCTAAAACTTGTAGTCATCACTCTAATTCAACATAATTCAAATGTGCAAACTATCAGCTGAAAACAACAGATGAAAGAAGACTGTAGTACAAGCTGACCCAGATATCTATTAACTGAAAACAAACGTGGAGTTATAGTCGACACAGCTCATTTAAATAAAAGCAGGAAAACAAAAGCTGCCCGGCTGGTTCTCCAACTCCTCATGAACTAAACATTTTTGCAGCCTGCCATGTTTACTGTGTAATGAAACACATTTAATGTCACGCAAAGCTGCAAGAAATTGAAAAAAAAAAGCCAATTTCCAAACTTAAGTTTTCCTCACGTGTCCGTGTTCGAGCCCGGCTCGTTTCCAGAGTCCCAACGTCTGTTTCAGAGCGTAAACTGCTGGGAGGCGGCCGAGGGTTGCATGTAAATTCCTGAAAGCGTCGGAGCGACGTGTCAGATGGAGGTGTGAAACCACAGTCTGACTGGAAAGCTGTGAAACCAGTCCTGGTCACGTAGGGAGGGCGGAGGTATGCAGCCCTGATGCTGCAGAAACACAAACACAAGCTGGAAGGAACCAACGCCGACTCCTTTTCCACCGTCTGAGCTCAGACGTGACATTTATCACCAGTGGAAAATATTAATTCTGCTCTTCCTGCACGACCCGTTGCACTAATATCTCTCATTGTTTCATATGCAACTAGAAACTGAAGGTGTGATTGACTTCATTTCCTTTTGGCTGCTAAATTTGTCTTCAGAGAGCAAAACCTGGAGATAATGATCGTTTCGTTTCCTGTTTTTATGTTTATCTAGTTAAGAAATCACAAACAAAAACAGTGTTTATTATAGAAAGAAATTGTGAAAACAGGCATTATTGTCAGCTTTTTTTGTGGCCATTTTGCAACTTGTTTTATCATTTTGTGTCTTTTTTGGGGAAAGTTAGACATTTTTTCAGCTTTTCTTTGTCATTTTGGTAATTTTGTTTCTTTTTTGGAATATTTTTGTCGGCCAAGAGACAAATATCCACTGAAAATCTGTTTGTACAGAGCCGAGAGGAGAGGACAGGAGAGGCTGTTTACACAGAGCAGAGAGGAGAGGACAGGAGAGGCTGTTTACACAGAGCAGAGAGGAGAGGACAGGAGAGGCTGGAAACATGACAATACTTCAATATGTGGAGAAAATTTTAAAACTCTTTTTGGTATTTTTACGTCTTTTTGGGTGTAATTTTGTGTCTTATATGGTAGAGTTTGTCTTTTTTTGGTATTTTTTTATCTATTTTTGGTTATCTTATTTTATTTTTTTGTTATTTTGTGTCTTTTCTCTCAGAGAAATTCAACTTTTTAGTTCTAGTTTCTGTCATTCTAACTGTGTTATTGTGCACAAAGACTGTTTGAGTTGTTCTGATTGTGCTGACTCCACAGAGCTGCAGGACTTATAGATTTATAGAGATTTTATATGTTGCAGTGAAACACAAAGACACAGAATTGACAATACTTCAATATGTGGAGAAAACTGGTTTCACTACATTCAGGACACTTGTCTGCACTTGGAAAAGTGTTTATATATAATGTAATAATTTGGTTTTATTACAACTTTTTAAAAATAATTGTGTTGTTCTGCACAAAGACACGTTTGAGTTGTTCTCACTTGTAGTAATGTTCTGCAGAACTCTAATATATATGAACCTGATGCAGATCTCCTGCTGTAAACACAGGTGAGACCTGATGTTTGGATGTTTGTTTGTTTCTTCCTCTGTGTTGCTGTTTTTTAGTCCAATAAAAACATCTTGTGGCTGCAAAACATCAGCGTGTGTGTGTGTGTGTGTGTGTGTGTGTGTGTAGGAAGTGGAATCGAAGCGTTCAGATTCTGATCGCAGCAGTTAAATCTGGCAGCTTTTATAAAAACAACAGAGGAAGAAGAGAGCAGAGGACGAGAACACTAATAACATCAAAGTCAACCAGCAGCCACAGCCATTAAAGACCAGAAACAACCAGGAGGAGCAGGAGAAGGAGGAGGAGGAGGAGGAGGAGGAGGAGGAGGAGGTGCTGCTTTCACAGGAACCTGGGAAAAGTGGGAGAACTCAGCGAGGAGGTTTCCTGCAGGCAGCAGAGAAACAACAGACTGAAGAGTCAGAGACACAAACGTTCTGATGATTCTATCTTCCTTGTTCTTTTTATTTTAGGGATATATTTTATTAGGGAATCCCACTATTCAAGCCCCAGGAGGGTTTTGGGCTTTCCTGGGATTTTTTTAAATTTCAATATGTATATGGAATATATAAATTGTAATATTGTTGTTATGTTATTTTCTTTCTTGTGCCAAATAAATCAAATCAAAATGTTTAGCTGTTAGTAGAGCCCCACATATATATTATTATTGTTATTATCTGTATTGAGCATACAGGTGCATCTCAATACATTTTGCAACAACAATTTCACGTCTGTTTTGGTAATTAAAAAAAAAAAAAAAATCCATTTTGTGTCTTTTTTTGGTCACTAATGTATTTTCTGGTAATTTTCTGTCTTTATTTGGTAATTGTGACTTTTTGGGTAATTTTATGACTTTGTTTTGGTAATTTTACATATTTTTTTACGTCTTTTTTGGTCATTTCACATATTTTTTTGTCATTTTGTGTCTTCTTTGGTCATTTTACGTCTTTTTCAGGTCATTTTATGACTTTGTTTTGGTAATTTCATGTCTTTTTTTACGTCCTTTTTGGTCATTTTACATTTTTTTTTGCCATTTTGTGTCTTTTTTTGTTGGTATTTTGAACATATTTTCTGGTAATTTTACATTTTTTTTGGTCATTTTGACAATTGACTGAAACTGAATAGTAATGATGTTTATTTAGCTTTTTATTTTATTCCTATTAATTCTTTATTTTTCTTAGTCATTTATAGAATTGGCTGAGGGAAATAGAATTAAATTATTATTTTTTAAATGTGTTAATTCATTAAATAAATAAAAAGTCAAAATAGGAATAAATAATAACAATGCAATAAAAACAAAACAAAAATTTAACTATTTTAAAAAGCCTGATTTTAGAGAATCATCCTAAAAACTCGTCATTAGAATTTGCTGGTGTGAATGAAGGAAATCGGCCTAAAGTCGGTCAGACGGTTTTAATCCCGGCGGGAGGAGACGGCTCTGTTAGTGGTGAGCTGACAGGGTTCAGGGGTCAGGGGTCAAAGGTCAGCATGGAGCTCAGGGGCCACAGTCACTTCAGAGGGATCAGAGCAGAGATCAGGCTGCAGGATCGACCAGGAGGAGGAGGAGCAGCAGGAGGAGGAGGAGGAGGAACGTTTCAAGAATCAAGGAGTTAAAGAGACACAAAAACCTAAAAACAAGTCGAACTCCCAGAGCCAACTGTCTGCAGCTGAGTTGCATTGTGGGTAATGTAGGCAACAGGTTTTTACAAGGATGAAGAATTAAAAAAAAGATGATTTTCTGCATCAATTTTGTGAAATTCGCATGAAATTCTGTGTCCTCGTGTTTCACTGCAACATATAAAATCTCTATAAATAAATAAAGTCGTGCAGCTCTAATCAGAACAACTCAAACAGTCTTTGTGCAGAATAACACAGAATGACAGAAATCGTTGAATTTATAGGACAAAAGACACAAAATAACCCCAAAAAATGTAAATATACAACAACAACAAAAAAAGGACACAAAATAAGAAAATGTAAAAATAACAAAAAACAAAAAAGGACACAAAATTACAAAAAAAAAGACCAATAAGAGTTTTCTTCACATATTCTCTCTTTTTTAAGTATTGTCATGTTTCCAGCATGATGCGTTCAAGGACCGTTGGAAAGTTCAAACTGATGAAAATGCCTGTTTTTACAGTTTCTTTCTATGATAAATGGAGAATTTTTGGTGATTTTAAGACGAGTTTCTATAATCAACGCTGTTTTTTTGTGATTTCTTTCCTAGATTTATGGGGACAAAACGCTGCAACATAATAAAGGACTGAATGTTTCACTCATAGAAACTCTTTGTTCTGTGATGTTTGAGCTCTAAATAAAGATTCATTCCTGCCGCCTGGTGACCCCTTCAGGTTTTTGAACTCTGGAGGAATGCCGTCCTGTCCGCTGATCACATGACCAAACGAAATCACAGACGGGCCGCAAATAATCACATCTGCACCGCGAGGAGGGGTCGATGACGTCCTCCGGTCAGAGTGGAGGAGCGTTGTTCTGTCTGTGGTGAGCTGGATGTGAATTATTCACTGGGATGGGCCGGGTGTATTTAAAGCAGAGATCAATACCATTAAAGGACAGCTGGAGGCTGCTGTAACCTTCAGGAAGCAGCAGACATCTAACCGTCCTGGAACAACAGCCACTGAACAGACAGGAAACAATCGCATGACACAAAAACCAGCAGAAATATTTAACACGTTAAACGTCAGCAGAGAAAACCTCTAAAAACTCAAAACCGACTCAAAACCAACTCACAAAACCTGAAAACGGTTCAGAATGTTTCCGAAAGATGTTATTTATCAGCCTCTGAAGCAGATAGACACATGAAATAAAAACCAATAAAAAGCTAAAACGCTTTGCTTTAACTGTAAATTACTACATTTACCCTAAAATGTTTTTAATCACATATGGTTTAAAATTCAATTAAGTCATTAAATCTCCTCCAAAACCTCAGCATCGTTTCAAAACCTGAAAAACTGCAGAGAATTTTAAAAAAATATTTTATTAATCAGCTTAAACTCTTGGCTTTAACTGTAAATTATTACCATTGCGCTAAAAATGAATAAATATCATAAAAAAGCACTAAAAAGCTGAAACCCTTGGCTTCAACTTTAAATTATTACCTTTGCCCTAAAGTTAATCAAGTTTTTATTAAAATCAAATACGGTTTAAATCAATTAAGACCAAGGTCCGCCAAGAAAACCTCTAAAACCTCACCATCGTTTCAAAACCTCCCAAAACCTGAAACACTGCACAAAATGTTTTCTAAACATGGTTATTTATCAGCCTCTGTAGCAGATAGACACATGAAATAAAAACCACTAAAAAAGGTAAAAACTCTTGGCTTTAACTGCACATTATTACCATTGCACTGAAATTTGTTAAGTCTTTTAAATCAAATACGGTTTAAATCAATTATGAACAAAGTCAGCCAAGAAAACCTCCTCTAAAACCTCCGCATCGACCCAAAACAACCTCACAAACCCTGAAAAATTACTCAAAATATGACCTAAATCATTTATTTTTCAGCTTCAGTAGCAGAAAGACACATTCCATACAAACCATCTGAAAGCTTAAACTCTTTGCTTCCAATAAGATTTTTAAATCTAAGTCCATCTAGAAATTCATCTCTAAAATCTCAGCATTGTTTCAGAACCTCCCAAAACCTGAAAAACTGCACAGATATTTTTCATAAAAAGCTTAAACTCTTGGCTTTAACTGTAAATTATTATCTATGCCCTAAAATTGATTCAGAATTTATTTTTTTTTTTAATCAAAGATCATCAAAAAATATAAAGAATTATCAACTTTCTCAGCCTGATAGAAATCTGAAATAAAAACCACTAAAACCCTTGGCTTTGTAAATTATTACACTTGCCCTAAAATTAGTTAATTTGTTTTTAATCAAATATGGTTTAAACCCATTAAAACCAAATTCCGCCAAGAAAACCTCCTCTAAAACCTGAAAAACTGCTCAGAATTTTCCTAAATATGTGATTTCTCAGCCTCTGCAGCAGATAGACACATGACATAAAAACCATGTAAAAGCTAAAACTCTTGTCTTGAACTGTAAATCATTACCTTTGCCCTAATATTCATTGAGATTTTTTTTTTAAACCAATAAATATCATCAAAAAGATGAACTATCAACTTTCTCAGCCTCTGTAGCAGAAAGACACATTATATAAAAAACACTAAAAAACTAAAACCCTTGGCCTCAACTGCACATTATTACCTTTGCCCTGAAATGCGTTAATTGATTTTAACCATATTTGATTTAAAAAAAACTTAAGATCTAAGTCAGCAAAAAAAAAACCTCCTCTAAAACCTCAGCATCGACTCAAAACCTGAGAAACTGCTCAGAATGTTTCCTAAATATGTTATTTATCAGCCTCTGTAGCAGATAGACACATGAAATAAAAAACACTAAAAAGCTAAAACCCTTTGCTTTAACTGTTTAATATGAGCGGCTGCAGTAATGTGCAGCTCGTTGCATGGTGGCTCCACTTGTGTGTGTAAAAAAAAAAGCAGCATGGGTTAAATGCAGAGGTTGAATTTCTCCATAGTGGGAAAAATAAAAGATAATTCTTGAATCTTAGTCTTAACTGTGTTATTCTGTACAAAGACGTTTGAGTTGTTCCCATTTCTAGGCCAAGAGCATGCTGATTCCACAGAGCTGCAGGACTCGTAGATTTATATAGAATTATATATATATATATATATTATATATATATATATATATATATATATATATATATATATTATATATATATATTGCAGAGAAACACAAGAACACAGAGTTCAGAGGTTAATTGTGAACCTTTCTCAGTGATTTTTCACTATTTCTCTGCAGCAGTTTCTCTCAGTGGACAAATGTTTCTCCTCAAAGACTAAAAACTGAACCATTAAGTAAAGATTATTGCTGCTGCAGCCACAAGTGTCTCCTGCTGCTCCTCCTCCCGGAGCCGAACCTCCTCACACACATTTCACCGACTCGTCCAGCTCTGATCCTCGTCTCAAGAGAAACCTCAAACAGAAACCCTGAAGCAGTTTCACCTTTGCCACACATCCAGGAGAATGAAAACACACGGCGCAGGATATAAAATATCTCTGCAGGGATGGAGGGGGAGGAGGAGGAGGAGGTGAAGAATCGTCCCTCTGTGTGCTCAGCTCCCCATTTACTGCCTTTATTTATCTGCAGCAAAGAGGCTGGACGTATGGAGGAGGAGGAGGAGGAGGAGGAGGAGAGGGGTGGATTGCATGTTTTCCTCCCCGGCTCAGCCACTCTGTCTCCAGGCCGCCAGGGGGAAGGAGGAGGAGGAGGAGGAGGAGGGAGGAGGCAGACAGAGGGGAGCGCTGGAGATGTGAAACCTGATCTCCTTCCCTACCTCCTCCCCTCCTCCTCCTCCTCCTCCTCCACTGCCACCTCACTGCCAGAGAGCCTCCGAGACTCCCTGAGTAATCTGATCCTCAGCCTCCGAGACTGGAAACACAGAGAGAGAGAGAGAGAGAGAGAGAGAGAGAGAGAGAGAGAGAGAGAGAGAGAGAGAGAGAGAGAGAGAGAGAGAGAGAGAGAGAGAGAGAGAGAGAGAGAGAGAGAGAGAGGAGGGAGGTGGAGGTGGAGGAGGGAAGAAAAGGAGAAATGAAGGAAAAAAAAGGGGGGGAGATAGAAATAGAGCAGAGGGAAGGAGAGAGATCCCCGAGCTCAGAATCACTCCCAGGAGAGAGAAAACTGAGACGAAGGAGACCGAGAAAAGGAGGGAGACACTGAGAAAAAGGAATGGAGAGAGAGAGAAAAGAAAAGAAAAGAGATCTACACTCAGAGAAGAAAGAAAGATCTGTGTTTTAAAGGCTGTTTCTACATCAGTTTAACCCTCCGAACCCTGACAAGCTGGTTAAGATACAAGAAAATCAAGATACACCCTTGTTATGTACAAGAAAGTTAAGCTACAACCTCATTCAATGCAAGAAAACTAAGATAAAATATATTAGATGCAAGAAAATTCAGATACAACCTCATTAGGTACAAGAAAATTAAGCTACAACCTCATTGGATATGAGAAAAAAAAGATACAACCTCATTAGATAAAGAAAATGAAGATACAACCTCATTAGATACGACAAAATGAAGATACAACCTCATTAGATACACGAAAATGAAGATACAGCCTCGTTATGTACAAGAAAGTTAAGCTACAACCTCATTCGATGCAAGAAAACTAAGATACAACCTCATTCGATGCAAGAAAACTAAAATACAACCTCATTGGATATGAGAGAAAAAAGATACAACCTCATTAGATACGAGAAAATTAAGATACAACCTAATTAGATACGAGAAAATTAAGATACAACCTAATTAGATACGAGAAAATTAAGATACAACCTAATTAGATACGAGAAAATTAAGATACAACCTCATTAGATGCAACCTCTCCCATCCTCTCCTCTCCTCTCTGTGTCAAATACTTAATTTTTGGACACGTTTTAAGGAAATATTATTATTATTATTATTTTAAGCTTCGTTTTGGTCACTTTTTCCAGTGGAAACATTAATTACCGTCGGGAGGTTTTAACTCTGACGATAATGTCTGTTTTTACGGTTTATTTCTAGCATAAACGCTGGATTTCTGGCGATTTTTTAAAAGTTAGCGGGGTTCAGAGGGTTAACTGCATGAATGAATTTATTAAAACTGACATTGTATTGTTGGTCTCATCATTAATCCGAATATGGACATGCAAAATGTGAGCTGTTCTTTTAGAAAAATGATATCATCTATCTATGCTGCTTCTAATAAAGAGCCAATGAAAGAAAGATGTGTAAAGGGAGAAACAGCTGTAGGAAACAAAGGAAACAACGTGAGGGAGAGCTGCATGTTGATAGCTCACACTGTTTCTTCTTTCACAATCAACTTTTAAATGTTTTGGCTTTTAGAAGCAGCGTGAGAACGATCAGGGAAGACAATAAATCCTGCTGCACCGAAGGAGAGAAATTAAATTAGGAAATATGAGAGAAAAGAGAAGCGATAATAGAAACAGGAGGCAGGAAGAGGAGGTGGAAACTAAATCAGATGGAAAACACTAAATAAAGACATTTAAATCTATTCATAACTAGAGAATTATTAAAGGATTATGATACGGAAAGCTGCAGAGGTTATGGTTGAAAATGTGGCTGGAATCTTGATTGTTTGTGTGTCTTTATTATTATGAAGTAAAAGGTTTTCAAGAGGCTACAAGCTACAAGCTACAAGCTACGAGGCTACAAGCTACCGGGCTACAAGCTACAAGTTACGAGGCTACAAGCTACCGGGCTACAAGCTACCAGGCTACAAGCCAAAGGCTACAAGCTACAAGCTACGAGGCTACAAGCTACCGGGCTACAAGCTACCAGGCTACAAGCTACCAGGCTACAAGCTACCAGGCTACAAGCCAAAGGCTACAAGCTACCAGGCTACATGCTACCAGGCTACAAGCCAAAGGCTACAAGCTATGAGCCTACAAGCTATGAGGCTACAAGCCAAAGGCTACAAGCTACCAGGCTACAAGCTACAAGTCTACAAGCTACAAGCTATGAGGCTACAAGTCAAAGGCTACAAGCTACAAGGCTACAAGCTACAAGACTACAAGCTATGAGGCTACAAGTCAAAGGCTACAAGCTACGAGGCTACAAAGCTACGAGGCAACAAGCTACAAGCCAAAGGCTACAAGCTACGAGGCTACAAGCTATGAGGCAGAGGCTACAAGCTACGAGGCTACAAGTTACGAGGCTACAAGCTACGAGGCTACAAGCTACGAGGCTACAAGGAGAGCCTACAAGCCTCTAAAATCAGATGCTACAATCTATGAGAAAGAACATACAAGCCACAAGGCACAGGCAACAAGCTACGAGGCTATAAGCTACTAAGCAGAGGGCTACAAGCCCCTAAAATCAGAGGCTACAAGCTAGAAGTAGACGCTACGCGCTGTGAATCAGTCAGGTGATCAGTATTGTTTGGTTGCGTCTCTGAGCAGGTTTGGAGACGGAGTGTGTTTGTGTTTGTGTTTGTGTGTCTGAAGAGTTGAACTGTGTGACGTGTGACTGATCTCAGCCCCGTCAGACTCCAGCAGCATTAACTGGTCTTTTCCTGGAGACTGGTCTGGTCCCAGTACAGAGGTGGTGGTGGTGGTGGAGTCACGGTGTAAGAATAGAGCTGAGGACACACTAATCACACAGATACACAATCAGTCCTCACAGACTCAGTTCACTCTCTGACCTTACAGTGTCTCTGCAGACCAGATCAAGATTATCTGAATATTTTAGAATTAAAATACTACAGTATTAAAAGATGAATTTATATATTTTATTTGTGCCGTTGCTGCAGAATATACAGTCATGGTAAAATGTATCAGACCACCTTGTTTTCTTCAGTTTCTTGTTCATTTTAATGTCTGGTACAACTAAAGGTTCATTTATTTGGACAAATATAATGATAAACAAAAGAGTTTAATTAACAGATGATATCTAGACATTTAACATGGTTTTATTGACAACAACCAAAATACTGATCGATAAAACCATGTTTAATGTCTAGATATCAGCTGTTAATTAAACTCTTATCAGCTATTTTTGTTGTTATCATTATATTTGTCCAAACAAATGTACCTTTAGTTGAACCAGGCATTAAAATGAACAAGAAACTGAAGAAAACAATGGTACATTTGGTACATTTTTCCATGACTGGAAAACAAGTCCAAACAATTCAGTGATTATTGAGACAAATGATAAATCATAACATGTGAAAACAGGACGACTCCAAACAGCAACAGAGAGAAAAACCTCCTCCTCAGAGCAGCAGACCCTCCTGATCTGACTCAGACTCTTTCTGAAAAAACACTAAATTACTTAAAAAAAGAGACAAAATGGCAAAAAAGACACAAAATGACTGAAAAAATACTAAATTACTAAAAAAAAAGACAAAATGACTGAAAAAACACTAAATTACTAAAAAGAAAAATGACACAAAATGACAAAAAGACACAAAATGACAGAAAAAACACTAAATTACAAAAAAAGACACAAAATGACAAAAAGACAAAAAGACACAAAATGACAAAAAGACAAAAAGACACAAAATGACAGAAAAAACACTAAATTACTAAAAAAAGACACAAAATGACTGAAAAAACACTTAATTACTAAAAAAAGACACAAAATGACTGAAAAAACACGAAATTACTAAAAAAAATGACACAAAATGGCAAAAAGAAACACAAAAATGACAGAATTACCAAGAGGGACAATTTTGTTTAAAAAAAAGACACAAAAAAACACTAAATTACTAAAAAAAAAGACACAAAATGACTGAAAATCACTAAATGAGTAAAAAAGAAGAGCCAGTGGTGTGCCTGAGTCTCTGTCTGTTATCCCGTCAGATGGTGGCTCTGCTGAGGAATGTCCAGCTGTCGGCCA
>NC_081536.1:33327510-33337510 GCF_030273125.1 Centropristis striata
TGAACATTCAATACTGGCTTCATAAAGCTTTTTAAGGCTAAAATCTTCTTTTTCAGCACTTTGATTCAGATCCAAAGTGATTAATCAACTAATCAGTTCGTCTATCAACAGAAAAATAATGATTTATCTATACCTCTAGTTGTTTTTAATGCAAAAATGACAGAAAATGTTGTTTTTAGCCTCTCAAATATGGATTTATCTGTTTTTTTCATCTGTTGTTTATCATATTAAATACAGCATAAATAACAAACAAAAGCCCACATGGCTGCCTCTCTGCTCTCTTTACTTGTTTACTGTTGTTTAAACAGCTTTATTTCTAACAAAAAGAAAACAAAGCCAGAATAACAACATTAAAATGTGTCTTTTAAATGTGATAAAATGTGAAAATCACTGTTTGGAAACAGCTTTATAAGCAAAGTTAGCTCACCATGCTAACAACACAAACATCTCCCAGTGTTTCAACACAACAAACAACTAATAAATCACTCAAATTATCATTAAAAACAGACTTTTTATGCAACTTTGACCACAATTAACTCAGGAAACTAAAACTCAAACATGATCCGGCATCATCATTTCAATACTGGCTTCATAAAGCTTTTTAAAGGGTAAAATTATCTATTTCAGCACTTTGATTCAGATCCAAAGTGATTAATCAACTAATCAACAGAAAAATAATGGTCCATTTCTTGCTGTAGTAGTTTTTTCACCCAGAAATGACAGAAAATGTTGTTTTTAACCTCCCAAATATGGATTTATCTGCTTTTATGTGTTTTTCCTGTTGCATATCATATTAATTACATTGCTAATATTAAAAAAGCAGCATTAAACAAGAAACAAAAGCCTTTAAATGCTATTTAAATGTGATAAATGTGAAAATTGCTACTTGAAAACAGCTTTATAAGCAAAGTTAGCTCACCATGCTAACAACACAAACATCTCCCAGTGTTTCAACACAACAAACGACTAATAAATCACTCAAATTATCATTAAAAACAGACTTTTTACCACAATAAACTCAGGGAACTAAAACTCAAACATGATCTGGCATCATGCAACTTTAATGAACATTCAATACTGGCTTCATAAAGCTTTTTAAGGCTAAAATCTTCTTTTTCAGCACTTTGATTCAGATCCAAAGTGATTAATCAACTAATCAGTTCGTCTATCAACAGAAAAATAATGATTTATTTATACCTCTAGTTGTTTTTAATGCAAAAATGACAGAAAATGTTGTTTTTAAGCCTCTCAAATATGGATTTATCTGCTTTTTTATCTGTTGTTTATCATATTAAATACAGCATAAATAACAAAGAAAAGCCCACATGGCAGAGCCTCTCTGTTTGTTCTTACTCTTTACTTGTTTACTGTTATTTAAACAGCTTTATTTCTAGCAAATAAGAAAACAAAGCCAGAATAACAACATTAAAATGTGTCTTTTAAATGTGATAAAATGTGAAAATCACTGTTTGGAAACAGATTTACAAACAAAGTTAGTCAAAAATGACAGAAAATGTTGTTTTTAGCCTCTCAAATGTGGATTTATCTGTTTTTTCTGTTGCATATCATATTAAATACACAGTAAATATTAAAAAATCAGCATTGAACAAGAAACAAAGGCCTTTAAATGTTATTTAAATGTGATTAAATTATGAAAATCACTGCATGAAAGAGCTTTATAAGCAAAGTTAGCTCACCATGCTAACAACACAAACATCTCCCAGTGTTTCAACACAACAAACAACTAATAAATCACTCAAATTATCATTAAAAACAGACTTTTTATGCAACTTTGACCACAATAAACTCTCCCACCTACGAGGCTAGCTCGGAGTTAGCACAGCGAGCTAACAGTTGACTAAAACTTCAACATAAACTCGTAACTTTAAAGACAAAACGGCGACTTTTAAAACACAAAAGCGATTAAAACGTGTAACATGTTCTGAGTCGCTTTGCTGTAATTACAGACTGCAATGGAAACTATTCTAACCCAGGAATGTGGCTAACACTCCAGTAAATAGCCTGCCCCCAACACAAACACCGTCATGGTGTAAAATGTTGTTTTTAATTACTTGTTTATTATTGTTAAGTTTATTTAAAAAAAAACACAACAAACTTAAAACACAAGTAAACAAAACTTTTTTTTTTTCCACGACAGCAGCCAGAAGGATCCGTCTATCACCTGGCGCCAACACACACACACACACACACACACACACACACACACACACACACACACAAAAAAAATCTGTTCGCCGAACTCCGTTTAGTTTTTCTTAACTTATTCCAACCGCCTCACTATTAACTCAGTTATATAATATAGTAAGATATAAAGTTTTAAATTAATCCATAAAGACTTTATTAAGAGTTCTGCTTTATTTAAAACTCGACTAACCGTAAACACGGAGACGGTGACCGCTCCAGAGGGTAGACGGAGCCCAGAAGTCGGGCTCAGACCCGCAGGCTGGAATGAAGTTTTTTTTTTTTTTTTACCTTTTTTTGTCCCTCTTTCCCTGAATGAATCCCGGGAATGTTGCTCTCCCTTCGACGCTATATCCCGGTGGTCCTCCGGCCCTTAATCCCGGAGCAGAATAGAGTCAGGAGCGCGTTTATTTCCAGGTTTTCCTGCAGCAGCAGCGTCCCGTCTGCTCGCTCTGCGGTCTGACTGTCTGATGGTGGAGGAGAGCAAATACCAGCCTGGCGAGCAGAGATCCTCCAGCCTGCAGGATGATCCACTCTGAGGGGGAAAACACGCCGCCGGAGCCACGCTCGGCACGAGTGGGTGTCGGCCCACCACGCATGCGCACGCTATGTCACCTTTCAGGTGTGTTCAGGTGTGTTTCAGGTTAAAAATCGACATTTTTTTATAGTTTTCTGCACACACAGTTAGTTTTTTCCTTGCAAGTCTGCCTTTTTTGTGTATACACACACATTTTTATGTGTATATATACTACTATATATATATATATATATGTATATATATATATATATATATATATACACACACACACATATACTACATACAGTTATTACGCATAAAAAAATCTGGAAAATATTCGATACTCGATACATATTTTCGATACCACAAGGATAAAAACAAAGACCCCTAAATTTAACAGAAATATTTTTATTAACAAGAAAAATGCAACATGTAAAAATGAACAGAACCACAGGTTAAATATTTATAATAAAAACAGTTGCGCAAAAAGAAACTGCAACTATGATAACAAGCTTCAGATACTCGATACTTTTGAAAATGAGTATCCGGATACGTTTTAGTATCGATACTAATTTTGAGTATCGATACTTTTGACAACCCTAATATATATATATATATATATATATATATATATATATATATATATATATATATATATATATATATATATATGGGTGATTCTCATGAAGCCAGTCTGAGCTATGTCTGTGAAGATTATAATATCTTATTGACTTTTATAGCAATAAATAAAAAAAATAAAACTTTTTAAACTTTTAATATAAATGTTTATATTACAGCCCTTATGAAGCAAAAGGTAAAACACATTTTAAAAGTTATTCAATATAATAATCCTAACTTTCCTCCTGGATCTCTCCACATCTCAACTTTTACTTTAAGATTATATTCAGATTTTTTTATGCCTAATAACTGTATATACTTTCAATATATACATTCATATATATATATATATATATATATATATATATATATATATATATAGATATATATATATACATTCATATATATACTATAATCAAAACATAATGGTTTTTAACAATGTATAAAAGAACAAAATCAGAATGAAAATTGATGAGAAAAAATGGTTAAATGTTATAGTAATTATATAATCGTTTGCATTAAAATATGTGTATATTTTAATAAAATACATTTTGGTGATACCAGCTACCTTTGAGCATATTTAAGAAAAAAAAGAAAAAAGATGTTTTTTTTATTTAAAAACGTGTTACGGTAATGAATTTTGTGGTTTGAGCTGTTTGATGACTGTTTGACATACAAAAGACTAAAATAACACAAAAGCAGATGCAAAATATAGCAAAATAATATTATATATTTCAGTACAGTTCTACCCTAATAAATAAAAAAAGATGCAATATATGTAAAACATGAAAATATTTTTTTACCATATCTAAGATATTGTTAGTTTATGATAAAAATATATAATAAATACAATTTTTATTTTTTGTTAGTGTTCCTCAGGGCTGCAGGAACCTCATTCTCTCTGTTAGTTCTGTTTGGGTGAATTGCATTTTATTATTTAAAGATAAATAAATGAAAGAAAATTTAAATTTAACATTTAAAAAAAAATGCTGTCACATAATGTAACTTGCCTTGAGGCCTTTTTAGACATGTAATAAAAAATAAAATAAAAAATAATAATAATAATAATAATAATAAATAAATAAATAAATATATATATATATATATATATATATATATATATATATATATATATATATATGTATTTAAAGTATATACAGTTATTAGGCATTAAAAAAATCTGAATATAATTTTAAAGTAAAAGTCGAGATGTTGAGAGACCCAAGAAGAAAGTTAGGATTATTATATTAAATAACTTTTAAAACTTTTATTTTTTACCTTTTGTTTCGTAAGAGCTGTAATAAAAAACATTTATATTAAAAGTGGGGTTTTATTTTATTTATTTATTGCTATAAAAGTCAATAATAAGATAATATAAATTAGATAAAGTAGTTGCAATAAAAAGTTGGAAAAGTGCAAATATACAGAAGACTGAAATAACATAATAGCAGGTGCAAAATATGATAAAATAAAATAACAGATAACAGTAACATGCATAAAAATATATATACAATATTATATAAAGGCGTTTTATATAATTTCCAATTTTTTGTTATGTGAACCGAAAATAAAGTAAATTAAATCTGTGATTACAATCTCTTGTTGGCTGTTTGTTTGGTTTGTTTTAATTGTGTGAAGCTTTAATTCTTTCTGATCATGTTTTAATAATAAATGTCCTAAAACGGAGCATGTGTGTGTGTTGTTTTCTTCTGTTTCCGGTGTCCAGGCTCAGAGGCAGAGTGAGAGATCTTTAGTTTTTCTCCTCTGGGCTCCAATCACTGCTGCAGACCTGCGGGCTTTTATTCTGAAGAGAAATGTGAGAGTGACCCAGGCGCCCCCTGGTGTCGAGTAACGGGACATCATGAACTTTACTACTATTTCTACTGTTAATAATAAATAATAAATAATAATAATAAAAATAATAACAGACTAATACTAAACCAGTAATACATTGGAAAAACAAGAAGCAGTCTTTGGGTGTGACCTGACAGTTAGTTGGTGTTGCAACACTTTTATTAAACTCATGACATTTCTTGAAAGTCAGAGTGTGTCAGAGTTACTAATATTACCAGTGAAAGAGGAACTGATGTGACGCAGAATAACAGAAAATAGGAGGTTTTGTTTCTCAGTAAAAAATGGATTTCCTGTACAAGCAGTCACACCAAATATCTGATCTGATACAGGAGGAGCAGTGGTCTTATTTTCTCCAAGAATAAGTCAAAGTAAAATGTAAGTTTTCCCTCTGACAGTTCAGTTTTTCTTGAAATCTAGTTTATTTTCGAAGCCTACAAAAAGAAACCAAATGGTAGTAGAGTTATACAGACAGAAAAGTGAAAAATAACATTTTAAGCATTATTATACAATAAACAGCTGTAGTAGATACTGTTTTTGCAGGAAACACTCAGATTAAGGGACAGCTGGGATTTGAACACAGGATTCTCCAAGATTGGAGACTCCAATAGTGAGGCAATGAGGTTCAGACGCAAATTCAGCAAATTGGGTTTTTTTTTTAAAGATGCCCCAGCAAATTGTTGAATAGTCTTCCAATTGTCGCTTTGGTTGAAAGTTAAAAAAGAAAAATTAGGATATTTTACATTCAAATAATGTGACTAGAAAATTAACTGAAAAACAGGCACTGCTGGGATTTGAACCCAGGATCTCCTGTTTACAAGACAGGCACTTTGACCAGCTAAGCCACAGCGCCTTATAACGCCTGTACTTTTCTGTTGTATTAAGACATATCTGAATGAATGAAGATTCATGCTGCTAAGTTGAGTGTAATATGCAAAGGTGTGGTAGGAAAAGTGATGTGAATGAACAACAGAACCAAGAGAGTTAGTGTCAAGAGAAAAGGACCCAGAAGAGAACCCTGAGGAACTCCAGTCATGATGCTATAAGTTTCAGACAGAGAATATCTCCAAAGTGTACTTCAGGACCACAACTGTGTAAAGGAAGAGTTTAGCTCATCCATGATAAGGCACTGCTGGGATTTGAACCCAGGATCTCCTGTTTACTAGACAGGCGCTTTGACCAACTAAGCCACAGCACCTATGGGGTTTTTAAAAAGTAGGGGACCGACAACAGAACCCAGAGAGACTCCAATCGTGAGGCTATGAGGTTCAGATGCAAATTCAGCAAATTGATGGTCCAAACTGTTGAATAGTCTTCCAGTTGTCGCTTTGGTTGAAAGTGAAAAAAGAAAAATCAGGACATTAGACATTTTATGTACAAATCATGTGACAAGAACATCAACTGAAAATCAGGCACTGCTGGGATTTGAACCCAGGATCTGCTGTTTACGAGACAGGCACTTTGACCCGCTAAGCCACAGCGCATGGGGGAATGTGTCCTTCTCTTGTATCAAAGCCCCAGTTGTATTAAAGATATTTCTGAATTAATGAAGATTCATGCTGCTAGGTTGAGTGCCATCTCTCTGTCAAGAGAAACGGACCGAGAAGAGAACCCTGAGGAACTCCACAGTGTACTTCAGGACCACAGGCCACAACCGTGTAAAAGAAGAGAGGAGCTCATCCATGATAAGGCACTGCTGGGATTTGAACCGAGGATCTCATGTTTATAAGACAGGCACTTCGACCAGCTAAGCCACAGCACCTCCATTAACAGCTTGTGCCCTGATATCAATATTCTAGTTGGATCAAAAACATTTCTGACGTTCATGCTGCCACCTGGTTTCGGACCGGGAGAAAGACAGAATTAGTTGAGTGTGATCTGCATAGCTCAGCATTGTGAGAATTGTTGGTCCAAACTGTTGAATTTCCTCAAATCAGCACAAGTTGCTATTTTGGTTGAAAGTGGAAAAAGAAAAATCAGGACATTAGACATTTTATGTACAAATAATGTGACAAGAACATCAACTGAAAATCAGGCACTGCTGGAATTTGAACCCAGGATCTCCTGTTTACGAGACAGGCACTTTGACCAGCTAAGCCACAGCACCTGCAGGACTTTTAGAAAAGAAGGGGACCCATAACTGAACTCTGGGGGACTCCGGTAGTGAGGCTATGAGTTTCTGACGCAAATTCTCAATTAATTGTTGGTTTCAAACTGTTGATTATCTTCCAATTGTTGCTTTGGTTGAAAGTGAAAAAAGAAAAAGGACTTTAGACATTTTATGTACAAATAATGTGACAAGAAAATCAATGAGATAATGAAGACTGCTAAGTTGAGTGTCATCTGCATAGCTGTGGTAGGAAAGGTAATGTGAGTGAAAAACAGCTATTGTCAAAAAAAGAAGAAGAAGACCCAGAGGAGTTCCAGTGCTGAGGCTGCAAGGTCCAGACAGAGATTCTCTCCAAAGTGTGCTTTAGGAAGAGTCGAGCTCATTAACAACCAGGCACCGCTGGGATTTGTACCCAGGATCTCCTGGTTAATAGACAGGCACTTCAACCAACTAAGCCACAGCAAGTCCTCTGAAGGCTCCCTCTCTGATAAGAAACCCCCAGTGGTCTCAAAACACATTTCAGAAGACAGAATTAGTTGAGTGTCATCTGCATAGAGAAGGAGACCCAGAAATGAACCCTGAGGAACTCCGGTCGTATTGATCATCTTCATGTTGGTCCAAACTGCTGATTTCCCTTCAATCATCTCAAATTGTTGCTTTGGGTTACTTAACATGCATCCAGTGGACAGACAATGGACAAAACATGTGGTAAGTAAACTAACTTTTGAAAAAGCACTGCTGGAATTTGAACCCACAAACTCAAAAAAGAAAGTATTTAATTTCTAACAGCATAACATGGAATAATTGTGGACCTTTAACCTTTTTTAATTCCTGTAAAAGCCTTGTTTTATTTTGAACTTCTAGCATTAATAACATAATTAAAAACCTGAAATATGTATTCTATTATTCACATGGCCCTTATCTTCTTAGATAAGATATTTTTAGGTAAAATGTTAATTTAATATATCAAGTTTTGAGTTGTGACTCTTAATCAGAAAGTCCTGTGAGCTCAACTCAAAAATTCTGCAGGAAAAGATGATCTCAGCAAATGTTTCCAAGTGTTTGAAGTGCTCAATTTATTCAACTTGCAACACATACAGTATATTCTTCAAATATTAAAACCTGTTAAACAAATGTAGTAAAGCAGCTGAACCTCCAACAACCAGGAGAGTCGGAACACTTCAGCTTCTTGCCGTCCTTCATAATGTGACATTAATAATGTTTCACTTTCAGCTCACTGACACCAAAAACCAGTTCAAACACTCCTAATAAAGTAAAGCAGTGACACTAACTAATACTGACGTTGCCTCGTTCCACATGCTGCGACAAACGTTCTGCATGCACACATTCACCCTCTGGAAAAACACGCAAAATGTATAAAATATTCAGAGTAAAAACTGTACAGCAGCACACAGACTCATCCCGACTGGCCGAGTGTGTGTGTGCCAGTCAGACAGATCAAGGCACAAAAACACTGCAGGGAGTCTGAACATTTCCCCGCAGAAAGTCCTCTCAAAGTCTTTTTTAAGTTCATCTTAAAATCACCAAAAAATCCTTCAGCTCCAAATCATGTTTTCAGTGTATCTGAGGCTCCGTTCACACTGTGAAGACATCTGACACTGCAGGATAAAACAACCAGACGGTTTTATTTATTGTGTTTAACTGGAGGAAACAGAGAGAGGTTCTGATGTTGAGCTAGCTGCAGTTCCTCTAACGGCCACTAGATGCTGCTAGAAACACACGGCTCGTACAGAAGTGAACAGGAAACCAACAAAATACAACGCTACAACCTCATCTATGAAGAAAATGTCACTTCTCGTTTGAACTTTCGAGCAAATTTCAAGCTAACTGTTGTGAAAAAGGAGTGAAAAAACATGGCTATAGAGAGTTTGGTTCAGACGTTTGTTCTTTAAATTTAGCTGTAGAATGAGGAAGTTTGTGACTTGGTTACCATTTAAGAAAATTCCTGTGGTCACACATAAGTGAATGGCAAATGTTCACCTCCCGTTTACTTCCATTCAATAAGGATGAAGAGGCGAAGAAGATATTTGCTTCTTCGAGTTTTCAAGAAGAGTTCTCACTCTGCTTCAAATTCTGGTGATTTTGCCCATTTGGCAGCTAAATATGCAGATATTTCCCTCAGAAAATATTGTTTATAATATAAGAAATATAACATATTTCTTTGTTTTGTTATATTCCACCACTCAGCGCATAAACCCGTTTTTGAAAAAGGCAAAAACCACCTCGAGAGACCTTCATTACAGGTGTTTTATTGTTTCCATTTAGTTTTCTGGTGCTATACTTCAAAATGTGATCACTGGGGGCTGATTCTGCAGCTCCTCTTGACTTTAAACAGCTTTGAGTTTTAGCTCATTGTTTATTTATCCGACCCCAACCTTACTGCTGCAAAAAGCTGTAAAAAGCTGTAAAAAGTGATATAACACTACCTGCCCAGCAGCAATCAACAGTCAGACACAATTAGAGACTAACTGGTGATCATGGTGGAGCATTTAGCAGCTAACAGGGCAGATATTTCTCTCAGGAGTTGGTGGAGACCAAAAATGGAGCAAAAAGAGAATATTTGACACGTTTCATTATCTGACACAAACTGCAGATGTCTCAGAAATTAAACCATTTTAGATCCTGTGTGCAGAAGATAAATAAAATCTTTTGGGCTGCTGCAGTGTGAACGGAGCCTTGAA
>NC_081536.1:33342510-33350010 GCF_030273125.1 Centropristis striata
TGTGGTTGTTAAGATCACAAAAAGACAAAATAATGCCTAAAGACATGTGAAACAACCACAAAGAGACACAAAATGACTTCAAAGAGACGTAAGAGACAGACAAAGACACACCAAACAACTACAAACAGACACATAACAACCACAAAAAGACAAAAAAAAATACCCACAGATACGTGAAACCACGACAAAGGAACAAGACAAAGACACAAAAAAATGACTTCAAAGACCACAACGATGAACAGAAATACTTCAAAGAGACATAAAACAGCCACAAAGACACAAATGGTGCTTACAGACACATGTAACAACCACAAAGATACACAAAACAACTCCGAAAAAGATGTTAAACAACCACAAAGACACACGGAACGACCACAAAGATGGACAGGAATACTTCAAAGAGGCATAAAACAACCACAAAGACACACAGACGGCAACATAGAGACAAAATGCTATCAGATATGTGAAACAACCACAAAGACACAGAACGACCACCAAGACGCAGAGAATTACAACAAAGTTGCACAGAAATACTTCAAAGAGACATAAAACAACCACAAAGACACACAGAACGACCACAAAGACACAGATGATACTTACAGACACATGAAACAACCACAAAAATACACAAAACAACTCTGAAAAAGATGTTAAACAACCACAAAACAACCACAAAGACACACAGAACAACCACAAAGAGACGTAAAATTAAAATTTGTGTTGTGCCTCTCTCAGTCGGGATCTGAGTGTCTCCCTGCAACCGACTGAAGAAATGAGTCTCAGGACATGAATAAAAGGAAATGAAAAGATAGAAACAGCAGCAGAGATACTTACCGCCTTTACACACACACACACACACACACACACCCCAGACTTGAATGTTAGTGTGAAGTGTCAGTATCTTAATAATGAAGGTGACGGTGATCTGTGGCGGCTCAGCTGTTACTCAGCGATGAAGTTAACGGTTACGTGTCTCTGAGCGTTCAGGAGGGTCGCCCCTTCAAAATAAAAGCTCCCTCTGTGAGAAGCCGTCTGCTGGTTTGTTACGCAGCGTGAAGCGACTCTGCAGGTGTCTGGTACCTGGAGACGGCAGCTCGGTGCTGGAGGCCGCGCCCGGCGGCGGGCTGGCGCTTCGGGCTGCGGGGACGACAAGCAGAGGTCACCTGATGCCTGCTGAGGCTCAGAGACGGTTATAACCACCGAGACATTTACAACCTCCGAGATAGTTATAACCACCAAGAGAGTTATAACCACCGAGAGATTTAATAATAATCAGTCTGAGCAGCGTGATCTTATCTGCTGCAACACAGAGTCAAAACCTGCCGAGTCCCAGATGTCCCAACAGCACCTGAACGCAACATACCTGTCTGTCTACAAACCCTGAGATCAAAAAACACCAAACACACCAAAAACACCAAACACACCACACACCACACACACACACACACACACACAGCAGACAGTCAGTGGGAGCTACGGAGAGCAGAGAGGGACACTTCACATCCTCAAAGTGTCCAAAAGGGTTAAAATATCTTCACGGAATCAGTTTTGGAGAAAAAGTTTTGATTTAAAACCTGAGAGATCTCTGAACCCTACATTATTCTGTTTATATTTACCTTTTTCTAATTTATTTTATATTGTTTAATTATTATTATTATTAGTAGTATAATCATTATTATTATCATTATTATTATTATCATTGTTACTATTATAATCATTATTATTATTAGTAGTAGTAGTAGTAGTATAATCATTATTTTATTGTTATTATTATTATTATTATTATTATCATTATTATTGTGTATTTAATTATTTTTTATATTTTATTTGTATTTATTTATTTTATTTTATTTTTAAACATTTTGGGGGATGTGACGTTTAATATTCATTGTACACACATCACTGTATTGATTGGTGATTTTTAAATGTATTTATTTATAATTAATTGAGAATTATTTATTTAAAAAATGATTTTGTTCATGTATTTATTTATTTATTTGTGTATTTATTTCTGTATTATTTTCTTTATAAATACATTTTCTTCTAAATAAATCAAGTACAATATTAAAAATAATAATAAAAAAAAATCCTAAATAAATCAATATCAATATACAATTCCATGTTTAAATATTTAAATGTTATCTTACTGTTTTATCCTAATTGAAATATTAAATTAATTATTATTAATATTACATTTTTTTTTGTATTTTTATTTAGTTTCAAATGATGTATTTAAACTTTATTTCTCTATCTTTTCTCTGTAACTTCTATTTTTCTTGATTTTTTAATCATTTTAAAAATATTTTTGTTCCTTTTTTGAAGCCTGTGTGTGTGTAAATGTGTGTAAATGAGCTCCGTGTGGTGAAGAAGAAGAAGAAGAAAAGAAGAAGAGGCCTTGCAGCTGCAGCAGATGTTGCCGTGGTTACCCTGAGGGGGGCGGGGCCAGGCGAGGCGGGGGCGGGGTCCTGCGGCGGCAGCGTGGCGGCGGGGGGCCGGAGCATGCTCAGTGGAGCTGAAGCACAGGAGGCGTTAGCAGCAACAACCACAGGAGGAATATATACAGTTAATATATAAATATATATGTATGTATCCATGCAGGACTCACCACCCTGCATGGACACATATATATATTTATATTAATATTAATACTCAACACTGTATATATAGAATGATTTATGCATCAGATTAGTTGAAGCATCAGGCGTTATTGTCTCATGCACAAACAAACTAACAAACAAACTGCTAATGTGACGTTTCATTTTTCTTCATTCGACTCCTAAATTTAGTTTTATTTGCCAAAAATAATTTTTAAAAAAACTAAAAATAATAATATAAAATAAATGAATATGAATGTTAATAGTTCCAGGGGTAAAACACACTGAAGAGGAATCATTATTATTTTTAGACGATATTTTAAATGAATTATAAAAAATATATATGAGAGAGAGAGAGAAGAGGAGGAGCACGAGGAGGAGGAGGAGGAGAGAGGAGGAGGAGAGAAAGGAGTAGGAGGAGGAAGAGGAGGAGAGAGAGAGAGAGAGGAGGAGGAGGAAGAGGAGGAGAGAGAGAGAGAGAGGAGGAGGAGGAGAGAGAGAGAGAGAGGAGGAAGAGGAGGAGAGAGAGAGAGGAGGAAGAGGAGGAGGAGGAGAGAGAGAGAGAGAGAGAGAGAGGAGGAGGAGGAAGAGGAGGAGAGAGAGAGAGAGGAGGAAGAGGAGGAGAGAGTAGGAAGAGGAGGAGGAAGAGGAGGAGAGAGAGAGGAGGAAGAGGAGAGAGAGAGAGAGGAGGAAGAGGAGGAGAGAGAGAGAGGAGGAGGAGGAAGAGGAGGAGAGAGAGAGAGGAGGAGGAGGAAGAGGAGGAGAGAGAGAGAGGAGGAGGAGGAGGAGGAAGAGGAGGAGAGAGAGAGAGGAGGAGGAGGAGAGAGAGAGAGAGAGGAGGGAGAGAGAGAGAGAGAGAGAGAGAGAGGAGGAGGAGAGAGAAGGAGGAGGAGGAGGATGAGAGAGAGGAGGAGAAGGTGGAGGAGAGAGAGAGAGAGGAGGGAGGAAGAGGAGGAGAGAGAGAGAGGAGGAGGAGGAGAGAGGAGAAGAGAGAGAGAGAGAGAGAATGAGAGAGGAGGAAGAGGAGGAGAGAGAGAGAGAGAGGAGGAGGAGGAAGAGGAGGAGAGAGAGAGAGGAGGAGGAGGAGAGGAGGAGAGAGAGAGGAGGAGAAGGTGGAGGAGAGAGAGAGAGAGGAGGAGGAAGAGGAGGAGAGAGAGAGGAGGAGAAGGTGGAGGAGAGAGAGAGAGAGGAGGAGGAAAGAGGAGGAGAGAGAGAGAGAGGAGGAGGAGGAAGAGGAGGAGAGAGAGAGGAGGAGAAGGTGGAGGAGAGAGAGAGAGAGGAGGAGGAGGAGAGAGAGCGAGAGAGGAGGAAGAGGAGGAGAGAGAGAGGAGGAGGAGGAAGAGGAGGAGAGAGAGGAGGAGAAGGTGGAGGAGAGAGAGAGAGGAGGAGGAAGAGGAGGAGAGAGAGAGAGGAGGAGAGAGGAGGAGAAGAGAGAGAGAGAGAGAGGATGAGAGAGGAGGAAGAGGAGGAGAGAGAGAGAGAGAGAGGAGGAGGAGGAAGAGGAGGAGAGAGAGAGGGAGGAGGAGGAAGAGGAGGAGAGAGAGAGGAGGAGAAGGTGGAGGAGAGAGAGAGAGAGGAGGAGGAAGAGAGGAGGAGAAGGTGGAGGAGAGAGAGAGAGAGAGAGAGAGAGAGAGAGGAGGAGGAGGAGGAGGAAGAGGAAGAGGAGGATAGGAGGAGGAGGAGGAGGAGCAGCAGTACTTATTTTCTGACTAAATATACTCAGTAACTTGTCTCTGGTCCTGTAGCTCCCTCTGCTGGAGAAAACGGTTCTTTACATTAATAAATTATTCTCATAAATGAATAAATCTAAAACCTGAAACCAGCTGAACATTATTAACAGATATTATTAATCCTTTAACTATTTTTATTATCATTTACAGAGTAAATGTACTTAGTTGATTTCCCCTGCTGCTGAATTTCACAATAAGAGCCTGAAAGGAGACCAGGAGGAGTTCACAGGAAGCTTCAGGGGCGGTGAGGGGCGGGGACCAGGTGCTCGGGGGCGGGGCCAGGTGCTCTGGGGGCGGGGCAGAGTGTACAGGTGAGGAGCCGGGGGGGCGGGGTCAGCAGCTGCAGCCTACCTGCTCCTCTTCAGCGCCTCCTCCTCCTCCTCCTCCCCGTTGCTGTGAGAGAGACAGGAGACAGAGAAACAAAAATAATTATTAATATTTATGAGCTGCTTTCACACATCTTGAATATTCAGATTTAGTTCTGATTTGAATGTAAAATTATAAATATATATATATAAATAAATGACTGATAAATGTAATTAAATGTATAAAAAATAAATTAATTTAATTTCTAACATTTATTTATATAAATTATATTTTACATTTCTCAATAAATAATTGTATAAAATAATACATAAAATAAATAAATACATTGACACTTACTGATTTGATTTTAATTCAACTACTTCATTTTCTATGTATTTTAAATGTATAATTAAAGTTGTAAACGTACAAGGAAACATTCAGAAAAAATAATTATGCCACTTTAAATTCAATAACGTGGTATATTTACAAAAAAACATGAAAAACATGATCATAAAAAATATTCTATGAAATAATATGAATGTAATATAAAATATTTTTAACTGATATTTAAATTATAAATGTACAAGAAAAAAATTAAGAAAATAAAACTTAATTATTTTCTGAAAAAAACGTTGTAAATTTGCCAGATAGAAAATGTGTGAAAAAATATTATATATGAATTTATAATATAAAAATGCATTTCATGTATTTATGTTTTTTTTTTTACTTTTTGGAATTTTTCTGGTCTTAAATAATGAAATAATGAATAATCAGGTGGACTCACGGGTCTGGGTGGCGGTCCTGGAGGCGAGGACCCTGAAGGTCTTGGACTGCCTGGCGGCGCTGCGGCGGCCCCCCCACTCCCCCGAGTCCTGGTCCTGGTCCTTCTCCAGACTCTGGACCGCCTGATAGACCGGAGAGTCTACAAGAGTCTCTTTAACCGAGACAAGACTGAAACCCGACACCACATGAGACCAGAACCAAACCAAAGACCCAAAACCAGAGAGTGAGAACAGACTGGAGGTCAAAGGTCACAGCTGCTGACACTTTTGGGGGTTTATGTTTGATTTGGGGAAATTTTGGATATTAAAACCTGGAACTCTAAAACATTTTTATGGTTCAGAAGCAAAACATTTGATTGTTTTTTTTGCATGAGAGGACAAAAGAATGTGATGATATTAATTTATGAGAATAAATAAAAATTAAAAATAAAGACAGAGACGGAGGAGGCAGAAATATTCTGAGAAAACTCAGTTTACATGAATAAAGTTGTAAATTTACAACAATTTTTTTTAGATATTTTCTGACAATAAAGCGTTAAATTTAAAATAAATTAAAAAAATGTGTTTTTTGAGATGAAAATGAATAAAAAATTGAGGGAAAAAAAACTACAATTTCTTCTGAGATTAAAGTGGTGCATTAACATGAAACAAACAGCAGATGTTCTCTGAGAATAAACCATTCAGTTAAAAAAAAAAAAAGTTAGTTAAAGTTATAAATTTATGAATTATTGGGGGCAATAAAGTGGTATTTTCTAAGAATAAAGATGTTAATTTCAGAGAAAAAAACCCTCAAGTAAAATATTTTTTACTGAGATCAAAGTCACAAATTTACAAGAAAATAAATAATAATGAATTATATTTCCATGTTCATTTATGGCTTCATAATACTTTGAATATTTGAGGGTTTTTTTCTTGTAAACTTGTGATTTTAATCTCAGAAATGTTTCTTTTTTCTCTGAATATTCCGTCTCTCCTCCTGCTCTGTCTTTATTTATTTATTTAACAATGACTGGTTTTTGTGTTAAACTTCACCAAAGTAGCAGTAAATGTTGACAAGAAAGACATAAATAATATTAATAATCATAAAACTAATAATGAAACGTTTGTTTGTTAGAAGAAGAAGAAGAAGAAGAAAAAGCGTCAGAACATTCAGTTTGTTTCTTTTCTCACTAAACGTTTGTTGTTTACTGATGAAAGTCGAGCAAGAGGAGTGTGTGTGTGTGTGTGTGTGTGTGTGTGTGAGTGTGTGTGTGTGTGTGTGTGTGTGTGTGTGTGTGTGTGTGTGTGTGTGTGTGTGTGTGTGTGTGTGTGTGTGTCTTCATGCAGTTTTTCTTGGGATTCAATTTTCCAGCCGGATGGAAAATTGATTGTTATTGTAGAGACAGAGCAGCAAACCAACAACAACAACAACAAAAACAACAACAGGATTATTATTCTGAATGATATCTAAAGATGCTTAATTTGCTTATTTATTTATTTACCTCAGTAATAATCTTTTTGCTTGCTTAGATTCCTATTTATATTTTATATTTTGTAATTTATAATTTATTTTTTTATAATTAGTTAATTCGCAATGTATAAAAACATTTGTAGTAAATAAAATAAATAACTTGGGAAAATAATTTGGTGAAAATGCAAAGTGAAAATAAGGCATATCTAAATATATTTAAATATTAATAAAAATGCAAATAAATTAATTAAAGACAATTTATAAATTATTTTTAATATTATTATTATTATTATTATTATTATTATACTTATGTATGAATATATTCATGAGATTATTGGATTGATTTAAAGATGAAGGATGTGTGTGTGTGTGTGTGTGTGTGTGTGTGTGTGTGTGTGTGTGTGTGTGTGTGTTTCTGCTCAGCTTGAACACATCAAAACACACAAACAACAACAAACCCAAACCAGAATCAATATAAAATCAATAAAACTCCAAACCAACCAACCAACGACCTGAGACCAGAAACACGACGACGTGAGACGACGAAGATCAATAATAATAATAATTAATATCCGTAATAACTGTCGGTGCTCAGAGTGAAAGAAAAGAAGAAGATCGAGTTTATATACGACTCGTTT
>NC_081536.1:33357510-33397510 GCF_030273125.1 Centropristis striata
CTTCATGTTTACTGACCTCAGCTCAGTGAGGAAGAGAAGATTTAACATCTAAATAAACGTTAATAAGATGTAGAAGATCCTCAGGTATTAAACATTTTCTCCACATTTTAATGTTGCAAAAATATTTTTAAAAATGTACACAATTATTTTCAGAAATGTTCTGTATTATTTTGCAGGTTTTTCGTGTTTTTTCTACATTAAGTGTAAATGCCGAAAAACAAACGAAAATTACTTTTATTACAAATATTAACTGTCAAATGGAAGCTGAAAATTAATATAATGGGATATCAAAGATTCTTTTTACAGTATTATTTCATTTTTTCATGTTAATTTACAGTGAATTCTGTGTAAAAAATACAAAAATACACATTGAAGGAAAATCCATATTGCTGAAAGTAAAATTAAGGAATTTTTTGTTTACTGACAGTAAAAAAATAAAATAAAATGTTCCAACTGAGGTGCTACACAAATTATCCTTATTAATATTATTATTATTTCTCTTATTATATATATATATATATATATATAAAATAAATCATAAAACAGGTTAAAAATAGTATTTGTATTATTATTAATGTTAAAAAATCATAATAAAATAGTAAAAATTGATTATTAGTATTTTTATATATTTTTTTATGAATTAAAACTGTTTTTGCAGTGTACTATAAAATATATATTAAATTGTATAATGAGGTTTTCAATCTTTATGTTGCACAGCATCTTTATGCTGATGAAACAGCGCTTTATGTATTTTATTTGAATTATATTATTACTGTTATTTATTATTTATATAAAGATGTTTTCCATGAAACAAGGGCTTTACTGCTGCAGGTTTTAAAGGTGGGCAGCTACAGATGAATCAGTGACCCTGAAGTAAAAATGGATTGTTTTCTTCTTTTGAGCTTCTTTTGAATTTGCTGCTGAGAGTCCGAGCCCTGACCTCTGACCTCTGACCGCCACAGCTTCCTCTCTACACTCACAAACAACAGGAGAGAACGCCGATCGTTACTGCTCGCCACCCGGATCGATCCGTAGTGACGAGACTCCAGCATCATTTCCTCATTTTTATGACTTATAAAAGCAATTTCCGGCCAATTTTCAGGTTTCCTGCTCAACACGTCATGCGGACAATAAACGCTGAATATCTCCACAACCACGAGGACCAGAAACACAAACATGGTATCAGACGGAAGCTAACAGTGGTGGGACGCCTGCTGACGTCTCCGAATGAACATTTATTGTACTCTTTAAGAGAAAACACAACTAGAACATGGAACCACATGTCCAAACACCACCGGGGTCCCTCAAGGCTCTGTCCTTGATCCGCTCCTTTTCTCGGTTTACACCAACTCCCTCGGCTCCCTCATCCACTCGCATGGCTCCTCCTATCATAGCTATGCCAACGACACCCAGCTAATCCTCTCATTCCCCCAGTCTGAAACCAGTCTGAAACACAGGCAGCAGCTCGTATCTCTGCATGTTTGGCCGACATCTCCCAGTGGATGTCCTCGCACCACCTCAAACTCAACCCAGGAAAGACTGAGCTACTTTACCTCCCAGGGAAGGGCTCTGACCTCTGACCTCCACATACCTGTCCAGAACACAGTGGTTGTCTCCATCGAGACCACTAAAAACCTTGGCGTGACTCTCGACAACCAACTGTCTCTCTCCACAAACATCACCGCCGCCACCAGATCCTGCAGATTCTGCTGCATAACATCAGAAGAATCTGCAAGTAGTCCAGGCGCTGGTCATCTCACGCCTGGACTACTGCAACTCCCTCATGGAGGGTCTTGTTACCAAAGCCATCTATATATATATATATACACACACAAATTTAAAACCAAAGCAGACTGTGATATGGTTTAGCCTGGTATTTCTTCATTGTCTTGAATAGTGAAGAGTAATAGTCTAGGACTTTCACCCAGGAGACGTGTCAGAAAGACATAAAATGATTGAAAAAGATGTAAAATAAGAAAAAAATTCACAAAATAAAAAAAACCCCACAAAATTACCAAAAAGACACAAAATTACGAAAATAAAGACATATTTTTAAAAATCACAAAATCACAAAAAAATCACAAAACTAACAGAAAAGACACAAAAATCACAAAAACCAACAAAATTACCAAAATAAAAACACATTTTATTAAAATCACAAAACTACCAGAAAAGACACACACAAAAAAAAAAAAATCAATTCAACCAGCACCTCCTCCCTCCCTCCACTGATTACCAGTTACTGATACGCTTCAAGACTCTAGCTCTGGTCTACTCCGCTGATAATGGTTCAGGTCCAGCCTACTTCCAGGATCTGGTCAAACTCTACACCCCTGCCCGTTCTCTTCAATCTGCATCAGCCAAACAGCTGGAGACTCCCACCCTGCTGGGTCATCTCGCCTCAAAACCTCCTCCAGACTTTTCTCTGTCCTGGAACCCAATCGGGGCCTCAGACAGCCTGGACATCTGAAGACCTCCCTCCTCCAACAATACCTCCGTTAAGTCATGGTCGCCTAATTTATAAAATAGCTTGGAAAATCAGCTTGGAAACATAACATAGTATCGTAGAAGCATTTTTATTACATTATTTCTAAAATAAATGACTTGTGGTGTTCCTCAGGGCGTGGTTTCAGTGCCACTACTTTTTATTTTTTATGAAGATCTTTTCCCTCTTCTCCAGCTCTTACTTGGTCATGGTGAGCGACAGGTTGTAGCTCGCCATCTTGATCTTGTTCTGCGCCTCCAGGTGAGTCATCCCGTCCGTTCCCACGCCGTCGATCGCCACGATGACATCACCCTGGATCAGGTTCCCCTGAGCCGCCTTGCTGCCCGGAGTGATCTGACCAAACAGAAACAGAGACGGGCGTTTAGATCTCATGTTGGATATCTTATATCTGTGTGTGTGTGTGTGTGTGTGTGTGTGTTTGTGTGTGTGTGCATGTGTGTGAGAGAGTGTGTGTGTGTGTGTGTGTGTGTGTGAGAGACAGTGTGTATGCGCGTGTGTGTGTGTGTGAAAGTGTTTGTGAGTGTGTTTCCGTGTGTGAGAGTGTGTGTGTGTGTATGTGATTGTATGTATGTGTATGTCTGTCTGTGTGTATGTGATTGTATGTATGTGTATGTGTGTCTGTGTGTGTTGTGTGTGTGTGTGTGTGTGTGTGTGTGTGTGTGTGTGTGTATTATAAACAGGTTGTGAGTCTGTCTGAGTGAGTTTCTGGTCAGAGAACAGGTCTGTCTGAATCTTTTCATCTCATCATGAATCTGAATCTGAAACAATCATTAAATGGATCAGAATGAATCAACCGTGTGATCATTAAAACCTCACCACGCTAAACTCCTTTAATCTGAAAATCCAGGCAGGAAGTGGAGTTTGACCCTTGATCAGTTACACAAACAGAAACCAGGTCGAATCAGCAGGAACACACAGAGATTTTAAATCGAGACCCTGTTTCCATGTGGCAGTAACATGTGGTCTGAGTGATCCGAACATTAGTGGACGGCTCTAAATACGGGAAACACTAGTGGACGGCTCTAAATACGGGAAACACTGTCAGGATGCATTGAGATCGGATATCAATCTGTGTATATTTTAATGGTGAATGAATTACTGGGTTTAATTTGACTTGATACTACAACATAACACACTAGTCATTAATATTAAAATGTACTTATTCAGCCAAACAAGATTTATGTCGTTGTATTTATCAAGTAAAATTATTTATTTTATTTTATTTAATTATTAAGAATTATTTAGTTGTATCTAATTTTTCTGTCATTTTAACTTTTTTTTTTCATTTTAATTTATCTGTGTCTTTTTATCTTTTTTTTTTTATTTTTCTTACATTTTATTATTATAATTATCTTAACAAACACACTAGTGTTAAAACATACTCATTCAGTCAGACATTATTCATTTTTAACTTGTCATTGTTTTTTGTAGTAAAATTATTTAATTTATTTTATTTATTACAAAGAATTATTTATTTGTATCTTATTTTCCAGTCATTTTAACTTCTTTTCATTTTTTGTAGATTTTTCTTTCATTTTATTATTATTATAATTATTTATTCTTCTCTTCATTTTTATCTACATATTTGATTTTAGTTTAACTTTTATTCAATTCCAAATTACTTTTTACTAAAAATTATAAATTACTACTTTTATTTGATTTATTATTGAGAATTGTTTAATTTAATTTTAACCAAATTTTGCACTTTAATTTGTCTTTGTTTAATTTTTATTTATAACATTTCAATATTGTAGTTACTTATTCTTGTTTTGTTTTTTTAATTATTTTTATTTTTATTTTTTTACATTTTAATATAATAATAATAATTATTTATTATTTTTGTGCTTTTTTCTCTTTTTTATGTTTTTTTTTGTGTAATATTTAATTTGTAATTTCAAGGAAAATACAGAAGATTTCTTTAAAAAAACTATGCTTTAAATGTTTGTTTACCTGTGTTTATGAACTTAATGCATCTTCAAACAGTGGACAGAAATAACGTGATTACGTTATTAAAAGTTATTAAAGCTGATTTCATCCACAGAACAATGAGGTTTAAAATAATAATGTGAGGATAGAGTTGAGAAGAGAAAGAATCAGAGCTCAGACAGAAGGAGCCGAGGAGAGACAGCTGCACACACACACACACACACACACACACACATACACACACACACCACACACACACACACACACACACACACACACACCACACACACACACACACACACACACACAGAGCACATTTAAAGACAACCTCAGTTAACCAAACAGTTATTAAATAAATACTAAGTTATTAAGTAATTAAATAAATCATCTCCATATGTTAAAAATTATTCACAAAACAGGAAATAAATATTTTAATTTAATAAGAAAAATGTATTGTTTATTTAATTTTTAGACATTCTTTTTTTTTTAATGAGAAAAACATAAAAATAAGCTCCATATATTAATGATTTCTTAACCAAAACAGGAAAAAAAAGTTAACGTATTTAAGAAAATGTATCCTACATCCTGTCAGCCTTTACAAAAAAAAGCAAAATGTTGAAATTAGCTCCATATTTTAGATATTTTTTGCCAGGACAAGGGACTTTTTTTTTCATTCAATAAAAAAAAAATTGTTTTTTAATGGTATTACTATTATTATTACAGCAAACAAAAGAATGAACTGTCAAATATGTGAACTTTTCCTACAGCCATCTGTCTGAACAGACGCTGAGAAAGTCGACACGTTTGCAGGATTAACACACACACTCACACTCACACTCACACACACACACACACACACACACACACACACTCGCTCGGTGGTAAAGGTTAAATGTTGCTGTGACACGTCTGACTCGTCTGGCTGACATTTGCGCTGAGAGTGAAGTTAACGTGGCGTGAATGAAACGGCGCCCCCTGGAGACGAGACGCCACACGGTGACAGACAGCCGGGAGCTGCTCCCAGTTTACACACCGCTCAGTTACTGGTTCCCAGCCAGCTGGAGGGAGAGACACTCTCTGTGTCCTGGTGATTCACTGCAACATATATCAATCTATATGAAGCTAGAAGTCCTGCGGCTCTCATCAGAACAACACAGTTAGAATCACAGAAATCACCCCAAAAAATGAAATAAATATGATTTATATATAAATAATTTTGCAAGTTCCCACATATGTCACAAATGTTGTAAAAAAAATAAAGTTTGCTCCACATATTAAACTATGACGACATGTTAGGGTAATTGACGGTTTTAAAAAAAGGGAGGGAAGAGGAAAGGAGCTGGGGCAATATTCTTCGAAAAAAATTTACAATTTTTTTTTTTTTTAGTTTTCACAGTTTCTCACTAAATGCTGGACTTTTTAGTGGGATTAAAACTGAGAAGACAGGACCATACTGTGTCAGAGTTTATGACTCAATCAGTTCTACTTTAGAGGATAACGAGGCACTGCTGGGATTTGAACCCAGGATCTCCTGTTTACGAGACAGGCGCTTTAACCAGCTAAGCCACAGCGCCTTAGTAGCCCATGGATCATAAAAGTGAAGGGGACCCATAAAAGAACCCTGAGGGACGCCAGTATTGAGGCTACGAGGTTCAGACGCAAATTCTCAATAAAGTGTTGGTCCAAACTGTTGAATTTCATCCGATCAAGCCACAGCACCTCAGTGTTCTTATGCAGCCACTGTCTAAAGTTCCCTTGAGCAAGGCCTTAATGAGCAGCATGTTGGGGTAACTACGAACGCTGAAAGATTCTGCACCAATATTCAGATATGTTCGATAAAGAGGTCACAAGCTTGTTGTCTTGTTGCAACAAAAAACAGCAGCAGGAGGCGCTGTGGCTTAGCTGGTCAAAGCGCCTGTCTTGTAAACAGGAGATCCTGGGTTCAAATCCCAGCAGTGCCTGGTATCTACTGTAGTCCCTCAGGGTTAAGCTCTGGGTCCCCTACACTTTTCTCTCTCTTTTTTGTTGTTTTCTCAAAATGCTAAGCTATGATGATAGCACTCAACTAATTCTGTCTTTTCCCCAGTCTGATTCCAGCTGACATCATGAACTTTCATCACTTTAGAAATGTTTTTGATACAGTTTGACTGTTGATATCAGAGGATGACATCTTACAGGAGGCGCTGTGGCTTAGCTGGTCAAAGCGCCTGTCTAGTAAACAGGAGATCCTGGGTTCAAATCCCAGCAGGGCCTTATTATCTACAGAAGTCCCTCAGGATTCAATTCTGGATCCTTTTCTCTAGGCACTATTTTCTGTTGTTTTCTCACAATGCTAAGCTACGCAGATGACACTCAACTAATTCTGTCTTTTCCCCGGTCTGATTCCAGCTGACAGCATGAACTTTCATCACTTTAGCAATGTTTTTGATACAGTTCGAGTGTTGATATCAGAGGAGTACATTTACCAGAGGTGCTGTGGCTTAGCTGGTCAAAGCGCCTGTCTTGTAAACAGGAGATCCTGGGTTCAAATCCCAGCAGTGCCTTATTATCTACTAAAGTCCCTCAAGGTTAAGTTCTGGGTCCCCTTCTCTTCTCTTTTCTCTCTAAGTCACTATTTTCTGTTGTTTACTCACAATGCTCAGCTATGCAGATGACACTCAACTAATTCTGTGTTTTCCCCGGTCTGAAACCAGGTGGAAGCAGGAACTTTTATCGCTTCCGAAATGTTTTTGAGATGACCGGGGCTTTCTTCGCAGAAAGGGAGCAATTAGAGGAGGTGCTGTGGCTTAGTTGGTCAAAGTGCCTGTCTAGTAAACAAGATCCTGGGTTCAAATCCCAGCAGTGCTTTGAGTTCAAATGTATAGTTAAGACTCTGAAAGACAGTAACCAATTGTTTATAGACACATTTACTAACTTGTTGTCTTGTTGCACCAGAGAACCACAGCTGTAGGAGGCGCTGTGGCTTAGCTGGTCAACGTGCCTGTCTAGTAAACAGGAGATCCTGGGTTCAAATCCCAGCAGTGCCTGATTGTTTATGAGCTCATCTCTTCCTTTACACAGTTGTGGACTGTGGTCCTGATGTACACTTTGGAGAGAATCTCTGTCTGAGCCTTCCAGCCTCATAACTGGGGTTCTGTTCTGGATCCACTTCTCTTGACACTAACTCTCTTGGTTCTGTTGTTCACTCACATTACTTTTCCTGCCACAGCTATGCAGCTTAGCAGCATGAATATTTATTAATTCAGAAATATCTTTATTACAACTGGGGCTTTTGTATTAGATAGGGACACATTTTTGAAGGCGCTGTGGCTTAGCTGGTCAAAGTAACTGTCTTGTAAACAGGAGATCCTGGGTTCAAATCCCAGCAGTGCCTGCTTTTCAGTTGATTTTCTTGTCTAAATGTCCTAAATTTTTCTGTTTTTCACTTTCAACTAAAGTGACAACTTGTGTTGATTAGAGGAAATTCAACAGTTTGGGCCAACAATTTATTGAGAATTTGTGTCTGAACCTCACAGCCTCACTACTGGAGTCCTTCAGGGTTCTGTTCTGGGTCCCCTTCTCTTTTATGATTCGTAGATTGTAAAGGTGCTGTGGCTTAGTTGGTTAAAGCGCCTGTCTAGTAAACAGGAAATCCTGGGTTCAAATCCCAGCAGTGCCTTATTGTTGATGAGATCTTCTCTTCCTTTACACTGAAAATGTCCTACGGAGTTTTCGGCCCGGGGTCCTGAATTACGCTTTGGAGAGAATTTGTCTCTGAACCTTGACGCCTCATCCCTGATTCTCAGACTTCTGTTCTGTGTCAGAAAAACCTTTTCTGACAGAAAAGGTTTTTTTTTTTTGAAGAACCTTATAGCCTGAGGGTTCCTCAGGGTTCGGTTCTGGGTCCCCTCCTCTATGACCTTTATGTGGGCTCTGTGGCTTAGTTGGTTAAAGCGCCTGTCTAGTAAACAGGAGATCCTGGGTTCAAATCCCAGCAGTGCCTTCATCACATCACAGACAAAAAACAAGTAATTTGCGAGGAAACATGTCTCAGTGAAACCTTATAAGGCTGGAGCCAAAGAGTTATATTTACTTCAATTAAATGTTCATCTGTAGGATAAAAAGAAATAAGATGTGCTGAAGTCTGAAGGCTCAGTCTTCAGAGTTAAAAGATTTTAAAATCAGATTGATGCAAATAAACTGCTGTCAATCTGTCCTGAAACGTCTTTATTCACAGTTTGCTCCTCTCTGTCGTTTCTTCTCATATCACAAACATGTTTCGTTCATTCAAAGAGCAGAAAGTGGCTGCAGCTTGTTATAAAGCGTCTCCTCCAGTCTGCAGCGTCTGCAGTAAACAGCTGAGGGTTCAGATCCGTCACATCCAGTTCAAGCTTCAGATTATTTCATCACATCCGTCGGGATTAGAACGGACAAATGTTTGGAGAGTTTGATTCACTGAGTTTGAACAATGTGAGGCCTGTCCGGCTGCAGAGTGGCCTACTTTATACACACACACACACACACACACACACACACACATATATATAATTTCACCAACAGTTAAACTGGAGCTCTGAGCAGATTATGTAACTGTGAGAGTTAAAAATGTGAGTCTGGATTTTATCGAACACGGCGAGCCGACAGCAGAGACTCTGCAGGTCTGAAACAGTAGAAGAAGAACTGATAAGACCTGTGTGTGTGTGTGTGTGTGTGTGTGAGTGTGACCTCCGGAGGCTAAAAACAGCCTCCTGCCTGTCAGCAGCCACAGACGCCCGCTGCCACTCTGCAGGCCTCCCTGAGCTGCATGTTTCTTCTGCTCCATGTTGCTGCTGCTACATGTTGCTACTGCTACATGTTTCTACTGCTACATGTTGCTGCTGCTCCATGTTTCTTCTGCTCCATGTTGCTGCTGCTTCATGTTGCTGCTGCTCCATGTTGCTGCTGCTTCATGTTGCTGCTGCTCCATGTTGCTGCTGCTACATGTTGCTACTGCTACATGTTTCTTCTGCTACATGCTGCTGCTCCATGTTGCTACTGCTCCATGTTGCTGCTGCTCCATGTTGCTGCTGCTACATGTTGCTACTGCTACATGTTTCTTCTGCTACATGCTGCTGCTGCATGTTGCTCCTGCTACATGTTGCTGTCATTAGTGTGTTGGTGGAGGAGTAAAGTCATTCAGCGTTCAGAGTCTCTTTTAAGTTGCTTCTTGTTTGCAGTCATTCTGTCATTCTGCATGTCTGATAGTCATTTTGCATCCATTTGTAGATGTTTTTAGTCTCTTAGCAGCCATGTGACGTGTCTTTGTAGTGGTTAATCATATCTGCAAAGTTGCCTTGTGTCTCTTTTTGCTCATTCAGCAGGTCTAAGTAATCATTTTGCATCTTTTTTAGGACGTTTTCTAACTATTTTTGCTTATCTTTAGTCTGGTTGCAGCTTTTTGCAGTAATTCGGTGTCTCTTTGTGGTCATTTTATAATCTTTGCATCTCTTTGTAGTTGAATGCATGATGAGGTAAAGCACCGAGTAATATCTCCAACAGTCCACACCGTCCTGAGTGTGTGTGAGTGTTTCGGGGTTCCCTGACGTGGAACCGTGTGGGATGTCCTGAGCTGTAACAAAAGAGCTGAGTCAGCTCCGTGTTACAGCAGAGCTCCGGTTACTGACACTCTCATTTCACTCACTGACAAACTGGAGTTAAGCTGCTCAGACTCACAGAGGAGACAGATGATCTGAGATTCAAATAAATATGAAGGTGAAATAAAAGTTTCTGTCCTTCAGCAGCTGCAGACTCTTCTGCTATCAAACCATTTCTTATTTATTTGATGTTTAATTGACACATAAAGCAGCAGAGCTGAAGAAATACGAATAAATATGTCAACAGAACACCTTTACATTGAATAAACTCTGAATATTTCGTGTATTTTGTTCAGATTTTTTAGATCTAAAGTCGAGGTCAAAGGGCCAAAAGTCTTTACAATCAAATAATATGCAGGTAAACATAAAAATACATATTTATATAAGTGTCAGCTGAGTGCATGTTCATTTTATTCTTCATGTTCTGTGTTCAGATTCTTCAGACATTTCAGAGAAATGGAAAAAAATATGATAAAAAAAAATATGTGACAAATATTCACTGAATCTGTTTACACAGAGCAGAGAGGAGAGGACAGGAGAGGCTGTTTACACAGAGCAGAGAGGAGAGGACAGGAGAGGCTGTTTACACAGAGCAGAGAGGAGAGGACAGGAGAGGCTGGAAACATGACAATACTTCAACATGTACAATCTGGTTTCTGTCGTTCTAACTGTTTTATTCTGCACAAAGACTGTTTGAGTTGTTCTGATTGTTCTGATTCCTCAGAGCTGCAGGATTTAGAGATTATAGAGATTTAATATGTTGCAGTGAAACACAAAGACAGAGAGAGGAGAATGTAGAAAGAGCAACAAAAGCCCTGAAACAGCTCGTTGGGGTTCAGAGGGTTCAATAGACGAATGCTAATTAATCGACACCTGCAGCTGCATAAATGATCCTCTCATGTTCTGTAGAAGCTGTAAAGCTTGATCTTCAAGTATTATTCTGCTGTTAGTCAGGGAGACGCTGCTGTCGGACAATAATTTACCGTTACACCAAAAAATGTTTAAGTTATTAACAAGAAAAGAACCGTTCAACTGTCACAAATGCCCACTTTATGCTGATAACCTGCAGTAAAATGTGTTGTTGTGTCCTCTATGTGCATCCTGGGGTCCCTAAGCTGCATAAATCGGGTCTGACTGGAAAGCTGAGATATTTTTTGGGCATTTTGTAGCTTTATTGACAGGAGAGATATTGAGAGTGAAAGGGGGAGACATGCGGGAAAGGGCTCCGAGCCGGATTCGAACCCGGGCCGCCCGCTTACGAGGACTGGGCCTCTGTGGAATGCGCTCACCAGGTGTGCCACCAGGAACGCCCACAAAGCTGAGACTCTTGTGGGTTCAATGAGCCTAATTTTATTCAACCTACGGTATATATGTTCTTAGGAAGGAGGTGAAATAACCCTTCAAAGTTGGGATGAATTTAAGCAAAACAGAAAACTGACATGCCCACTTTATACTGATCCCACACAGTGTTTTTCCTGAAGTAAATATGTTATTTCTTACCTATTTTTTGTGAATATTTGTGCATCCTCGGGCTGCATAAATTGGGGGAGACAACAAGACTACACTCTTTGTAAACCTTGGCTGCTTTTCTTTGCTTCATCTGATACTTTATTAAATATTTGGGCTGTTTTCTGCAGAACCCATGCAGTGTTTCTCCTGCAGTAAAATGTGTTCTTGTGTCCTCAGACTAAACAGTCTGTGAGCTGCATAAATGGGGTCTGAGTGTAAAGCTGAGACTCTTGTGGATTCAGTGAGTCCAACAAAGGGTCCTCTGACCTCTGAGCTCAAGATATCTGGATGAAAATGGGTTCTATGGGTCCCCATAAGTCTCTTTTTTAGAAACATGCCCACTTTATGCTGATCACATGCATGTAAATGGGTTAAAAATGGTGGATTTCAATATTTCATTGGGGTCCCTATACAGTCTGTGAGCTGCATATACCTGGAGAGACAACAAGATGAAAATCTGCCTGCATTCTCTGTTTTATCTGATACTTTATTTAATATTTGTGCTGTTTATTGACGTGACATGCCCACTTTATGCACTTTACCAAAGCAGTTTTGTGCAGAAATCACACTGCTACTGTTTCTGCTGCAGTAAATGTGTTATTGTGTCCTCTTGTGTGTGAGTCTTTGTGCATCCTGGGGTCCCTAAACAGTCTGTGAGCTGCATAAATCGGGTCTGAGTGTAAAGCTGAGACTCTTGTGGATTCAATGAGCCCAACAAAGGTCCTCGGACCTCTGAGCTCAATATATGAAGATGAAAATCATATCAAGGATGAAAATATGTTTTATGGGTCCCCATGAGTCTCTTCCTTAGAAACATGGCCACTTTATGCAGATCCCATGCATGTAAATGTGTTTTAAAAAATGGTGGATTTTAATATTTCTGCACACTGGGCCCCTAAACAGTCTGAGAGTTGCAGAAATCTGTGTGGGACCCCTGCATGTATTTTTCTGTTTCATATGATTCTTAATTAAATATATTCAATTAAACAGCCTAATTATTGACGTGACATGCCCACTTTATGCACTTTACCAAAGCAGATTTGTGCAGAAATCACACAGTGTTTCTGCTGCAGTAAATGTGTTATTGTGTCCTCTTGTGTGTGAGTCTTTGTGCATCCTGGGGTCCCTAAACAGTCTGTGAGCTGCATAAATGGGGTCTGAGTGTAAAGCTGAGACTCTTGTGGATCCAATGAGCCCAAAGTTCTTCATGTTGATGATGTTAGTGAGAGAAACTGGAGCTCAGAGTATAAAATGAGCTGCTGGGACCTCCAACTAGAGACCTGGAGCATCCAGACTAGAGACCTGGAGCATCCAGACTAGAGACCTGGAGCATTCAGACTATAGACCTGGAGCATCCAGACTAGAGACCTGGAGCATCCAGACTAGAGACCTGGAGCATCCAGACTAGAGACCTGGAGCATTAGACTAGAGACCTGGAGCATTCAGACTAGAGACCTGGAGCATCCAGACTAGAGACCTGGAGCATTCAGACTAGAGACCTGGAGCATCCAGACTAGAGACCTGGAGCATTCAGACTAGAGACCTGGAGCATCCAGACTAGAGACCTGGAGCATTCAGACTAGAGACCTGGAGCATCCAGACTAGAGACCTGGAGCATTCAGACTAGAGACCTGGAGCATTCAGACTAGAGACCTGGAGCATCCAGACTAGAGACCTGGAGCATCCAGACTAGAGACCTGGAGCATCCAGACTAGAGACCTGGAGCATCCAGACTAGAGACCTGGAGCATTCAGAGACTAGAGACCTGGAGCATCCAGACTAGAGACCTGGAGCATCCAGACTAGAGACCTGGAGCATTAGACTAGAGACCTGGAGCATTCAGACTAGAGACCTGGAGCATCCAGACTAGAGACCTGGAGCATTCAGACTAGAGACCTGGAGCATCCAGACTAGAGACCTGGAGCATTCAGACTAGAGACCTGGAGCATCCAGACTAGAGACCTGGAGCATCCAGACTAGAGACCTGGAGCATTCAGACTAGAGACCTGGAGCATTCAGAGACTAGAGACCTGGAGCATTCAGACTACAGACCTGGAGCATCCAGACTAGAGACCTGGAGCATTCAGACTAGAGACCTGGAGCATCCAGACTAGAGACCTGGAGCATTCAGACTAGAGACCTGGAGCATCCAGACTAGAGACCTGGAGCATTCAGACTAGAGACCTGGAGCATCCAGACTAGAGACCTGGAGCATCCAGATGATGGATGGCTGACACACTAGAGTCACTATAAGCAGCAACACAACACAAGAGCTGCCATGTTGGATTCTGGAGCGGTCCAAAGCAAATGTGTGGAACAAACGATATTGACCCAAAAATTGCTGCAACAACTTATGAGACATAATTGAACATGAGAATGGATTTCATACTCATATCATAATGTTCTGAAACTTTACACACTTGAATTATTGTAATTTATTGATTGATTTATGACTGATGACATCTAGACATTTTCCATGGTTTTCTTGATAATGATTTTAGTTATTATCAATAAAACCATGTTAAATGTCTAGATATCAGCTCTTACATTAAAATCTTATCAGCAATTTTTATTATGATGATTATATTTGTCCATACAAAAGTACCTTTAGTTGTACCAGGCATTAAAATGATCAAGGAACTGAAGAAAACAAAGGTCTAATCCTTTTTTCTCAGCATTTATCCTCCAGAAAATCACCAAAATGCCCCGAGACTAAATATAGTTGAACATGATGCTGGTGTTAATCCCTCTGTCCCCTCGCTGTTCCCCTCCCAGCCCAGAGGCATGATGGGAAGCTTCCAGAAACTCTCTGGCAGCCGCCATCAAACACCGCCGGCGCCAGAAAAACACAAACATGCAGCAGAAACAACGAATCGTCTGCTGCCACACTGACGGCAGATTATCAACACAGGAAGACCAGTTCCTCTGCACGGAATTAACGTGATCTATATTTGGCATTTTCAATTCAAGAAGAGTTTTAATGTGACGAGAAAACAAACAGACAACAGATTCCTCTGTTAGAGAGAGAAGCTCTCACCCTGCAGCTCTCACCCTACAGACAGCTCTCACCCTACAGCTCTCACCCTACAGACAGCTCTCACCCTACAGACAGCTCTCACCCTACAGCTCTCACCCTACAGCTCTCACCCTACAGCTCTCACCCTACAGACAGCTCTCACCCTACAGCTCTCACCCTACAGACAGCTCTCACCCTACAGCTCTCACCCTACAGCTCTCACCCTACAGCTCTCACCCCACAGCTCTCACCCTACAGCTCTCACCCTACAGCTCTCACCCCACAGCTCTCACCCTACAGCTCTCACCCTACAGCAGCTCTCACCCTACAGCTCTCACCCTACAGACAGCTCTCACCCTACAGACAGCTCTCACTCTAAAGCTCTCACCCTACAGCTCTCACCCTACAGACAGCTCTCACCCTACAGACAGCTCTCACTCTAAAGCTCTCACCCTAAAGCTCTCACCCTACAGCTCTCACCCTACAGCTCTCACCCCACAGCTCTCACCCTACAGACAGCTCTCACCCTACAGACAACTCTCACTCTAAAGCTCTCACCCCACAGCTCTCACCCCACAGCTCTCACCCCACAGCTCTCACCCTACAGCTCTCACCCTACAGACAGCTCTCACCCTAAAGCTCTCACCCTACAGACAGCTCTCACCCTGCAGACAGCTCTCACCCCACAGACAGCTCTCACCCTACAGCTCTCACCCCACAGCTCTCACCCTACAGCTCTCACCCTACAGACAGCTCTCACCCTAAAGCTCTCACCCTACAGCTCTCACCCTACAGCTCTCACCCCACAGCTCTCACCCTACAGACAGCTCTCACCCCACAGCTCTCACCCCACAGCTCTCACCCTACAGACAGCTCTCACCCTACAGCTCTCACCCTACAGACAGCTCTCACCCCACAGCTCTCACCCTACAGACAGCTCTCACCCCACAGCTCTCACCCTACAGCTCTCACCCTACAGCTCTCACCCTACAGACAGCTCTCACCCTACAGACAGCTCTCACCCTACAGCTCTCACCCTACAGACAGCTCTCACCCTACAGCTCTCACCCTACAGCTCTCACCCTGCAGACAGCTCTCACCCTACAGCTCTCACCCTACAGCTCTCACTCTACAGCTCTCACCCTGCAGACAGCTCTCACCCTACAGCTCTCACCCTACAGACAGCTCTCACCCTGCAGACAGCTCTCACCCTACAGCTCTCACCCTACAGACAGCTCTCACCCCACAGCTCTCACCCCACAGCTCTCACCCTACAGCTCTCACCCTGCAGACAGCTCTCACCCTACAGCTCTCACCCTACAGACAGCTCTCACCCTACAGCTCTCACCCTACAGCTCTCACCCTACAGCTCTCACCCTACAGACAGCTCTCACCCTACAGCTCTCACCCTACAGCTCTCACCCTACAACTCTCACCCTACAGCTCTCACCCCACAGCTCTCACCCCACAGCTCTCACCCTACAGCTCTCACCCTGCAGACAGCTCTCACCCTACAGCTCTCACCCTACAGACAGCTCTCACCCCACAGCTCTCACCCTACAGCTCTCACCCCACAGCTCTCACCCTACAGCTCTCACCCTACAGCTCTCACCCTACAGCTCTCACCCTACAGACAGCTCTCACCCTACAGCTCTCACCCTACAGCTCTCACCCTACAGACAGCTCTCACCCTACAGCTCTCACCCTACAGCTCTCACCCTACAGACAGCTCTCACCCTATAGACAGCTCTCACCCTACAGCTCTCACCCTACAGCTCTCACCCCACAGCTCTCACCCCACAGCTCTCACCCTACAGACAGCTCTCACCCTACAGCTCTCACCCTACAGACAGCTCTCACCCTATAGACAGCTCTCACCCTACAGCTCTCACCCTACAGCTCTCACCCTACAGACAGCTCTCTACAATCTATCCACTGTTGTATCGAAGAGAAAACTAACATTCACAGCACGGCACTTCACACACAGGCCTGGTGCATTCAGTTGGAACGGCTATGGTGCGTTCAAGAGCGTGGGACATGTGAAAACTTACAAAGAAACAAGTTATTACTGTAAGGAACTAAGTTCAATAAACAAGTTAACAAAATATTAACAGCGTGGGCTTTCTAACAACAACAAATGTGTTTAAATTTAAAGAAGTATCAACCAAGTTATTATGCAGAAAGCAGTTTGTTTATTTTGGGTGTTATACCTGCAGAAACACTCACGACTGCAAAGTAGTTCAGTTTTTATATTTTTTCTCTGTTCATCTTATTTAATTTGCTTTGTTTTTTACTTCGTATGTTAATCAAATATTGAACTAATCTCTAGTTTCTTTAGTTTTCAGCACAGATGCTTTAAAACTGGCAGTTTAACAATGTAAAAAAATCGTGATAATAATAATGGAGATCAGACGATATGAAAAAATATATCCTGATCATTTTTTTGCCATATCGCCCGGCCCTAGTTTCAGGCTCTAAGAGCAGATTTTAAGAACCATATTTCTTAAATTTGATCCTGTTTCATGTGTTTTCTCTCTTTCTTTGCTGTCGTTGATCTCCATTCATTCAGTAAATTATGGAAATCAACCTGCAGAAACTTGTAAACTGCCTCGCTGTGAGCTTCACGTCTTGAATTTCAATCAAACTCCACAGAAATAAAACCTTAATAAAACACAGTTAGAATGTTTCTGCAGGCTGATTCTGTAATCTACAGACAAATCAACAAAAAGATGCATACATCTTCTCATCAAATCATTAATTAATTAGTCTCTTATGTCAATCAGTCCATTTTTTATTTTATTTCCAGGAAATCATAAAAGGCAGTTAAATGTAATCTGGTCAGTTCTTTAAATTTCTGCAATTAAAAGTGTAATAATAATTTACATAAAATAATTAAATAAAGAAAAAAGTATAAGTATAACTTTCTACTGTATGTTATGGCAATGCATTTGTTTTTATTTATTTAAATAATTTTATTAGCACTTCTTGTTATAGCGGGGCTTTTGTTTTTATTAATGAATTAATGAATAATCATCTTAATCATATAAATATTATATACAACCGGTCAGTTCTTTCAATTTCTGCAATTAAAAGTGTAACAATAATTAACATGAAATAATTAAATAAAGAAAAAAATTCTAGATTAATAGTAGTAAATAAAATAATAAATGCAATTTCACAAAATAAACGAATAAATCAATTTAAATATATGAATTAATAAAATGAAGTAATTAATTATGTGAAGCTCTTACTGTACAACAAAGCGTTTCCGGGGCGTTTTATTTTGATAGTGTACAGATGAGAGATGACAGGAAATGAGGTCATGCAACAAAAAGTCTCCTGCTTCTGGATTAGAGGAGCGCCGGCAGGACGCCAGAACACAGCTCCAATATTCATTAAAATCAGCTTTTTAATGAATTAATCAATCAATCAATCAATCAATCAATCAATCAATCAATCAATCAATCAATCAATCAATCTGTTCCTCCAGGTGAGAGCAGCTCAGAGTGTGAAAAAAATAAAAATAAATTATTTATTCTAATAAAAAGAATAAAGTGAATTAAACTGATTCAAAGCTTGATACAACAAGTAAAAATAATAATAAATAAATACAATAATAATAGAATATATAAATATATATAATATAAAGCTGGACTAAAAATTATATAAAAGAGATAAAAATTTAATAATTAAGGACAAATAAGATCTATAATAATATAATATTGTAATAATAATAATAATAATAATAATAAATAAAATACATATGTATATAAAATGAAATATAAAAGCTGGACTAAAAACTAAATAAAAAAAGATTAAAATAAATTAAAAAAATAATTGAGGAGAAATAAGATCCATAATAATATAATATTGTAATAATAATAATAATAATAATAATAATAAATATATGTATAAAAATAAATATAAAAGCTGGAATAAAAACTGTATAAAAAGATTAAAATAAATAAATAATTCATTGAGGAGAAATAAGATCCCTAATATATCATATTGTAATAATGATAATAAATAAAACAACCGATAATATAAATGAACAATATTTTTATTAGAAAGCAGACATATTCTTACTGCACCTTTATATTTCTTTCACGTGTTTTTAATAAAATAAGACTTCCACGACTGAAACAAACTGATCAAACTGATTTTTTTTGCACTTTTTGAAGATTAAAAACTCTCCATGAAGTCAGAAAGTGGATGATTGATGAGAACAGTTGGTGCAGGAATACCACCAGGAGGATTCTCAGAGACTCGTCCTCCTGGTGATCCAGTAAAAGAAGAGTTTTAGTGTTTTCTTACCCTGGAGATGGTGAGCGGCATGTTGAAGTCCTTGCCCCCCTGCAGCCTGAAGCCCCAGGGCCCGGGGCCCGGCAGAGACACGCTGTAGCTGCTCATTCTCACACTAAGATCCAAAAAGGCTTTAATCTGGGTCTGAAGGAGCCAGAGACAGCTGCTGGAGGGACGAGGAGCGCCGGCGCCGAGTTACCTCTGCAGGGAGACGAGAGGAGGAAGACGTTAGACTTTAGATGAAGAGACGGAGAAAGAAAAGGAGAAGTTTCATTGAAAAACTGACCAGAAAGAGAGAAAGAAGCAGCAGACGGAGAGGACTGGCCTGCTCGGAGGAGCTGAAGTGACAGCCTAAGAATAGCCACAGATAGCCCTGTGGCATTGTGGGGGGTGGGGGGGCGAGGCGGGGTGAGGTGGGGTGAGGCAGGGCGGGGGGGGTCCGAGGGGAAAGGAGGGGGGGTGGACTTATATGGTGTGAAAGGGGACACCCGGTATGCCAGGACCGCCGTGATTCACCGGGGCGAATATAGACCAGCAGACTCTTCTGGACCCCCCCCCCCCCCCCCCCCCTCTCTACTCCCCCACCCTCCCCCCTCCCCCTCCCGGTACGCCCAGGGTCTCCCTCGCACCCAATCAGGGGCGCTGCCAGGACGCGTCTCGTTATCTCGCTGGTGATAAAGACGAAACTGAAAGGTCACAATCAAGAGTCTGATAGCTGAAAGGTCAGTGGCAGCACGCTCCGTTTATTTTATTAGGAATTTTTTTGTGTGAAATTTATCATCAGGAATTGTCCGTATGTCACGGCAGTTTATTTATCATTTTTTTATATATTATTTATTTATTTATTTTACTGTAGGTTATGGCAGGGCATTTGATTTTATTTATTTAAATCATTTTATTAGCACCATTTTTTTATGTGTAAAATGTATCATCAGGAACTGTCCGTATGTTAAGGCAGTTTATTTATAATTTTTTTATATATAAATTTTTTTTTTTTTTACTGTAGGTTATGGCAGGGCATTTGATTTTATTTATTTAAATCATTTTATTAGCACTTCTTTTTTATTAGCACTTCTTTTTTATTAGCACCATTTTTTTTATGTGTAAAATGTATCATCAGGAACTGTCCGTATGTTACGGCAGTTTATTTATAATTTTTTTTATATATTGTTTTTTTTACTGTATGTTATGGTTGGGCATTTGTTTTTATTTATATATTTTTTATTTATAATATATTTTTTAGCACTCCTATTTCATAGGCACTATTTTTTTTATAATTTTTATTTGTAAAATTTATCATCAGTAATTATCCATATGTTACAGCAGTTTATTTATAATTATTTATATATTATTATTTTTTTATTTTTTTTTAACTGTAGGTTATGGCAGTGCATTTGTTTTTATTTATTTAAATAATTTTATTAGCACTTCTTTTTTATTAGCACCATTTTTTTATGTGTAAAATTTATCATCAGGAATTGTCAATATGTTACGGCAGTTTATTCAGAATTTTTATATATTAATGTTGTTGTTTTTTTTACTGTATGTTATGGCAGGGCATTTTTTATTTTTATTTATTAAAAATATATATTTTTAGCGCTTCTATTTTATTAGCACTATTTTTATTTTGAATTTTTATGTGTAAAATTTATGATCAGGAATTATTTCTCATTTTTATGTACTAATGTTTTTTTTTTACTGTATGTTATGGCAGGGTATTTGTTTTTATTTATTTATTTATTTGAAATATGTTTTTAGCACTTCTTTTTATTAGCACTATTCTCATTATGAACTTTTATTTGTAAAATGTATGATCAGGAATATTTATAATTTTTATATACTATATTATGTATTTATCTAAATATTTTTTTAGCACTTCTCGTTGTGGCAGGGCATTTGATTTTAACTTAATTATTTTTTATATAGAAAACAACATTGTTTACTAGAAAACACGTCAAAGAAAAGAAAAGAAAACACAAGACGATATTGAATTGCAGTAACGAGGCATTCTGGGTAATGTAGTTGTGTGTGTGTGTGTGTGTGTTGAGTAAAATTATATAACAGAAATGTTTCTGTACCCGTTAAATTAAACCTCACACAGGCTGCCAGCTCAGCTGTGTGTGTGTGTGTGTGTGTGTGTGTGTGTGAGTGTTTAAGTGAGGAAATTCTCACCTGTTGTGAGCACCTGTCAAAATAAAAGCCCCCATTACGCCGACATACATGTAACTCTTTAGACAGAAGCTGTTTCCTGTGTGACGGCTGTCATCACACACACACACACACACACACACACACACACACACACATACACACACACACACACACACACACACACACAGTGTCCTGCAGCACCAAACGTGGATTAATCCGCCGCTGAAAATAGTCCCAAATAAAGTCTCTATATAATCCTGTTTCATTTGAAAAACTTTATATTCTATTTTATCATTTTTTATTTTATTTGACTGATATGATATAAAACTTTACTTGAATCCAGCCCTGGAGCTTTTTATATTTCTTTTTTAAAGAAAATTATTAATCTCAGATTTAAATAAATTAACTAACTTAAATTCTTTGTTTTGCTCCATTGAAAGCATAAAAAATGAAATTATTTAAAGTATTAAAGGGAAGAGAGTCATGAACTTAAAGATAAAAAACTAGAAAAATCCTGAATGTATATTTTACATTTAAGAATATTAAATAGAAATGTATTGGATAGAAATGACTAAGCATGTTGTGTGTCCAGTCTGCAGGAGGGTTTTCATCTCCTGAGCAGCAACTGACAGGCTGATCCCAGAGCTCAGCCGCTTATATCAGCAGCTAACTTTAGACGTCTTTGTCACACAGAGGAATCTCACTGCTGGGCCTACTAGAAGGTGGAGCATGTCATTAAACAGGCTGATAACAACCTACTGGACCTACTAGAAGGTGGAGCAGGTCATTGAACAGGCTGATTACAACCTACTGGACCTACTAGAAGGTGGAGCAGGTCATTAAACAGGCTGATAACAACCTACTGGACCTACTAGAAGGTGGAGCAGGTCATTAAACAGGCTGAAAACAACCTACTGGACCTACTAGAAGGTGGAGCAGGTCATCCAATGGGCTGATGACAACCTACTGGACCTACTAGAAGGTGGAGCAGGTCATTAAATGGGCTGATAACAACCTACTGGACCTACTAGAAGGTGGAGCAGGTCATTGTACAGGCTGATAACAACCTACTGGACCTACTAGAAGGTGGAGCAGGTCATTAAACGGGCTGATAACAACCTACTGGACCTACTAGAAGGTGAAGCAGGTCATTAAACAGGCTGATAACAACCTACTGGACCTACTAGAAGGTGGAGTAGGTCATTAAACAGGCTGATAACAACCTACTGGACCTACTAGAAGGTGGAGCAGGTCATTAAACAGGCTGATAACAACCTACTGGACCTACTAGAAGGTGGAGCAGGTCATTAAATGGGCTGATAACAACCTACTGGACAGACTAGAAGGTGGAGCAGGTCATTAAACAGGCTGATAACAACCTACTGGACCGACTAGAAGGTGGAGCAGGTCATTAAACAGGCTGATAACAACCTACTGGACCTACTAGAAGGTGGAGTAGGTCATTAAACAGGCTGATAACAACCTACTGGACCTACTAGAAGGTGGAGCAGGTCATTAAACAGGCTGATAACAACCTACTGGACCTACTAGAAGGTGGAGCAGGTCATTAAATGGGCTGATAACAACCTACTGGACAGACTAGAAGGTGGAGCAGGTCATTAAACAGGCTGATAACAACCTACTGGACCGACTAGAAGGTGGAGCAGGTCATTAAATGGGCTGATAACAACCTACTGGACCTACTAGAAGGTGGAGCAGGTCATTAAATGGGCAGATAACAACCTACTGGACCTACTAGAAGGTAGAGCAGGTCATCAAACAGGCTGATAACAACCTACTGGACCTACTAGAAGGTGGAGCAGGTCATTAAATGGGCTGATAACAACCTACTGGACCTACTAGAAGGTGGAGCAGGTCATTAAACAGGCTGATAACAACCTACTGGACCTACTAGAAGGTAGAGCAGGTCATTAAATGGGCTGATAACAACCTACTGGACCTACTAGAAGGTGGAGCAGGTAGTTGAATAGGTTGATAACAACCTACTGGACCTACTAGAAGGTGGAGCAGGTCATTAAACAGGCTGATAACAACCTACTGGACCTACTAGAAGGTGGAGCAGGTCATTGATTGGGCTAATAAACCTGCTTGACCTACTAGAAGGTGGATGGTTCAGAAGCCATATGTTTGATTTAAACTGATTAGTGTTGTGATTGGATGTTACCATTACAGAATGACACAGATTACACAGGGTGATAACAACCTACTGGACCTACTAGAAGGTGGAGCAGGTCATTGAATTAGCTGATAACAACCTACTGGACCTACTAGAAGGTGGAGCAGGTAGTTTAATAGGCTGAAAACAACTTACTGGACCTACTAGAAGGTGGAGCAGGTCATTAAATGGGCTGATAACAACCTACTGGACCTTCTAGAAGGTGGCCAGTTTCTCTGAGACCGTGTGTCTGTCCTGAACTCTGCAGCCGTCAGATTCTAAATATTGTTTTCAGTTCACGACATTTTGAGAGATTTAAGTTTAGAAATTTATACTGAGAGAAGCTCTAAGGAACGATGTGAGTCACTGCTCAGAGACGCCAAAACCATCCACAGCCACATGAGGAGGGTGTGAAGCTGTGTGTGTGTGTGTGTGTGTGTGTGTGTGTGTGTGTGTGTGTGATAGTGGATCTCTCTCAGTATTAACAACACATAACTGACCTCAGAGCACTTGTGAATAGTTTGTCATTTTAAACAGCTAATTGAGCCGCCTCATTTACTGAAAGGTCATTTCAGTCCACACGGCACAAATAGGTGTGTGTGTATGTGTGTGTTTGTGTGTGTGTGTGTGTGTGTGTGTGCTATATATTTACAAGCTGCATCTGTCTGCAGCCTTTTATTTCACTGGCCAACTGTAAGGCCTTGTTCAGACTGCCACCATCTGATTTCCCTCAGTCAGGACTGCAAAAAATGACATAAAATACATTTTTCTAAATCTGATCAGAATCTGATTGACCTGTAAACGACAGTAGTGTTGTAAGTAAGTAAGTTGATAAGTGTATCCACCTGATTTTTTGAACACAGAAATAAAGAGTTGTCCACCTTCCAGTTTTATGGGCAACCTAACAAGCTTATTACACTGTAAAAAAACAACAAAAAATAAGAAAGGAGCGGGAAAAAGTCTGGCAGCAAAAGTTGCCAAACAGCATCAAAAACAGTCAAATAAAAAATGCAAAAACGTTATTTTACAGATAATTGATTGGAAAATGTGGATAATATACAGTAAATCTCTGTTATTAAAAAAATAACAGAGATTTGCAATTCTTGCTGCATAACTTTTTTTTCTCTTTTTATTTATTTTTTAAATAAATTCAGTTTTACTGTAAGAAAACAAAAAGTTTCCTTAATTTTACATTCAGCAATTTGATGTGTTTTTTTACATAGATTTCACTGTAATTTAACATTAAGGACCATTAAGAAATTAAAAAAATTAAATAATAATTTAAAAAATATTAAGAAAGGAAAGGTACAACGTCAGCAAAAGTTGCCAACACTTACTGTCGAAAACAGTAAAAAAAATAAATAACATATGGATAATATATAGTAAATCTCTGTATTTAAAATAATATGTATCTGTAGAATACTTAAAATGTTTTGCAACTTTTGCTGCCAGACTTTTCTTTTCTCTCTTTAAAAATAAATTAAATTCAGTTATTACTGTAAGAAAACAGAAAGTTTCCTTAATTTTACATTCTGCAATATGATGTGTATTTTTTTTGTATTTTTTTGTGCATAGAATTCACTGTAATTTAACTTTAAGAAGTAAGAAATTAAATAATACTGTAAACAAAATCTATATTGTCCCATTACATTAATTTACAGATTTCAACTTTTATTTTATGGTAAATATGTGTAATAAATAATTAATTTTTTTATTTTTTTTAATTTTATCCCATTTGTTTTAAATTGTTAAATACTTTTTATATTTCTGCTACCAGACTTTTTCCCCCCTTAATTTTACATTCAGCAATATAATGTGTATTTTTATTTATTCTTTTTTTTTACACATTTTTTTAGTCTTTTTTAGTCATTTTTACAGTTATTTTTGGGCATTTTGTGTTTTTTTTCAGTCATTTTTACAGTTATTTTTGGGCATTTTGTGTTTTTTTTCAGTCATTTTTACAGTTATTTTTTGTCATTTTGTGTTTTTTTTGGGTCATTTTTAAATTTTTTTGGGGTCATTTTGTGTTATTTTTGGTCATTTAGTGTCTTTTTAGTCATTTTTGGGCATTTTGTGTTATTTTGGTCATTTTCACATCAACAGTGATGGAAACATTCTTGATAATAACCAAAATCATCACCAATAAAACCATGTTAAATGTCTAGATATCAGCTCTTAAATCAATCAGCTATTTTTGTTGTTATAATTATATTTATCCAAACAAATGAACCTTTAGCTGAACCAGACATTAAAATGAACAAGAAAACTGAAGAAACCAATGGTCTAATATTTTTTCCATGACTGTATATTCTGTATGTCAGTCAGTTTTCTACCGCTGTGTTCACCTGGTGGACTGCAGGTTCACCTGTGTGTCTCAGGTGCAGACAGTCTCCGCCCACCTGCTGCTGCTGCTGCTGCACCGCCCCGCCGGGCCGCTCCGGCTCGCCACCCAGCGCACACCCTGCAGGTCAAACAAACCGAACATTAGAATAAACTTTAAAGCGTCTCAGCTCGATTTGGAGCCCTAAAAAAACTAGATACAGAGAGTGGAGGTGCAGCGGGGCGCAGCAGCCGGAGCGGCCGGGCTGAGGCGCTCCGAGCCGGCCGGCCCTGCCACCTGTTACCGCCTGGAGATGATGATGATGATGATGATGAAGGAGGGATTAGACAGAGGAAGCACAGACAGGTGTGTGTGTGTGTGTGGAAGGTGCAGGTACCTGTCTACCTGTCGACGCTGTGTGTCTCCCTGCAGCAGCTCCGTGGATCCGCAGCCTGCTGACATCCGGGGATCGGGCTCCGGAGCCCGGGGCCGGGCGGAGCGCAGCGGGCAGGCCGGGGGAGGAGGAGGGGAGGCGGGCAGCGGGAGGAGGTGTTAGCGGTGGATTTACATTAGCAGGGTTTATATTTAAAGAGGCAGCAGCACTAAAACAGGAATATAATACAGGTGATTCTCAATAGATTAGAACATCATGGAAAAGTTTATTTATGTCAGGAATTCAGTTTAAACATTTTAAAATGTATGTTCAATATGTAAATGTTGGCCTCTGAAAAGTATGTCCATCTTTTAACGACTTTTATCTCAGAATTATGACTTTTTATCTGATAATTATGACTTCTTCTTATCTCACAATTTAAACTTTTTACCTTATAATTGACTTTTTATCTTATGACCTTTTTTATAACTCAAAATCATGACTTTTTAACTCATAATTTCTACTTTTTATCTCATAATTAGGACTTTTTAAAATCTCATTATTTCAGATTTCTTTAATTTCAAAATTACGAATTTTATCTCATAATTATTACTTTTTATCTTATATTTATTACTTATATCTCAAAATTTGAATATTACAAAAGACCAATTTTAAAAAGTGTTTAATATGTAAATGTTGGCCTCTGAAAAGTATGTCCATCTTATAACTACTTTTATCTCAGAATTATGACTTTTTATCTGATACTTTCAACTTTTTATATCGTAATTATGACTTTTATCTTATAATTTTAACTTTTTATATCATAATTGTGACTTTTTATATCGTAATTACGACTTTTTAAAAATCTCATAAGTTACTTTTTATCTTATGACTTTTTATCTCACAATTTCGACTTTTTATCTCACAATTTCGACTTTTTGAAAATCTCATTATGACTTTTTATCTCAAAATTTTAACTTTTTATATCATAATTGTGACTTTTTTATATCATGATTATGACTTTATCTCATAATTTCAGTTTTCTTTAATCTCAATATTATGACTTTTTAATTTAATTATTTTTAATCTCATAATTTCGATGCAAATGTTGGCCTCTGAAAAGTATGTCCACCTTATAACAACTTTTTATCTCAAAATTATGACTTTTTATCTAGTAATTATGACTTCTTTTATCTCATAATTTAAACTTTTTACCTCATAATTTACTTTTTATCTTATGACTTTTTATATCTCAAAATCATGACTTTTTATATCTCAAAATCATGACTTTTTATCTCATAATTTCAACTTTTTATCTCATAATTTCACCTTTTTATCTCATAATTATGACTTTTTTATCTCATAATTTCACCTTTTTATCTCATAATTGACTTTTTAATCTCATAATTTTAGCTTTCTTTAATCTCAACATTATGACTCTATCTCAAAATTAACTTTTTTATTTCATTATTTCAACTTTTTTTCAAATCTCAAAATTATGACTTTTTATCTCATAATTTCAACTTTTATCTAATGATTAATACTCATTGTAATCATAATTTTAATATTACAAAAGACCAAATTTAAAAAGTATGTTTAATATGGAAAGTATATCCATCTAATAACGACTTTTTATCTCAAAATTATGACATTAATTTTTAAAAATCTCTTTTAATAAGCCTATGAACATAAATAAAACACTTTGTCAAGTCAGATGATTGACAGCAGGGCGGATAATTAAAAATATCTAATTAAAATGCACAATTTGATGCAATTAATCACTTTTTTGTCTTAAAATTTAAACTTGTGATAATTGTACTGTACTAAAGTACAATTTTGAGATATTTGTACTATCATAACCTGTAAAATGCTGCTGATATAAATGCAGCAATAATAATAATAATCCAATAATATATTTGAAATATATAAAACAATCTGCATAACAAGTACTTTTACTGATACTTTTGTACTTTTACTTTTGAATATGCAGTTAAACAAGAACACTAAATATACTGATATACTGACAATACAATACTGAATTTTATCCTATATATTGATTTTTACATTCTTGTGTGTAGCCTCATATAGTTTTAAGAATTTTATTTAATTTTACATACACCAACGTGTATGTTACTATATCGAGGCTACAGTATAAATTATATGTAATTTTTAATAATTATTTGTGATGGAGGGAAAAAAGAGGCGTTCAGCAACAGTGAATAGATATTTATTTAGAAAAATAAATAAGAGCAACACTGAAGTGAACAGGAGTAACAAATCTACAATAAAATCATCTTCCTGTATTCCAACATAAACCTTAAAACACATGAACTTATACAACAAACATTTTCATTTATAACCATCATTACTTTCTATTCAACATTTACTGCGTACTGAACTTTCTGTTGCTAGGTGGAAATATTTGTGAACTAGTTATCTGAAATACAGTTAGCTAGAGGTTTGTGTTCCTGCAGGCCTCAGCAATAAAAGTTTAAAGGTTTGAAGACCTGGGAGATAAAATAACAACTATTGAAACTTAAAATATGGAAGCAAAGCCGTCAAAGTAGCTTGACATGTCTGTGTGGATGCTACTAGCTAGCTTTGGGTTTCAGGTGGTTAACTCCTGGTTTAGTTCAGCAGCTAAATTATCTTAATTAAGGTTAAATAACTACTAAATGTACAGATTAAACAGAACACAGGCTGTTAACAGTTTAACTCCTAAAACATGTTGATAAAACTAACGATGTAGCTTCAACTTATGCTAATGGTTAGTCCAGTAGGACAACAGTTACTATTTACTTAATGATTTAATTTATAGCGGCTAAATTATCTTAATTAGGTAATACTTTAATTTAACCATTAAAAAAAGTGTCAGTCCAGTTTAACTAACAGATAAAAGTTTGCTAGCATCTCAATTTAGCCACTAGCCACAACTTCAGCTAGCAGTTTAACAGTTCGTCTTGCTAACGGTTAAGTTACAACTTTAGTTTAGTGCTGTTTGGGTAATAGCTAATGGTTTTACCAATAGTTTAGCGACCAGTTTTGCTGCTGTTAACGGTTAATGGTTTTGATAAACAGAAGTTAAACAGTTTTGTTCCACTTAGCTCATAAAAAGTTAATAATATCTGAAACAGTTTGCTTGAGTTTAGGTGAAGATCAGTTTATCCAGAAAACAGTTTGGTTCAGTTTATTAACAACCTAGCTTAGCTCCTAAAACATTAGCGAATGACTCAGCTTATTTCTACTTGGCTAATGGTTCAGTTTAGCAGCTAAAACAGTTTTGGCTCTGTTTCGTTTAGCAGCTAATTTACTGTAAACTGGATTAATTTATGGTATAACTTAGCAACTTAGTAGTTTGTTTTAGTTTAGCTTTAGGTCGGTTTACCCAGAAAACAGCCTAGTTTAGCTTCTAAAACATTTTGATAAATATTAGCTAACAATTTAGTTTCCTTCTGCTAAGCTAATGGTTCAGTTTATCAGTATCAAACAGTTTGTTTTAGTTTAGCTCGAGGTTAGTTTATGTTTGGTAACTGTCTAGTTCAACTCGCAATATTTATTTCATAAAGGTTAGCCAACGATTTAGCTAAAAATTCAGTTTAACAACTAATACTGTCAATGCTTAAAAAAAACCCTTAAAAAAAACCCCAATTGGTTTCACTATTTTAGTTCCTAAAACATTTTGATCAGGTTAGGCAACAAGTAGTTTGATTTTTCTATTGGTTCAGTTTAGAAGCTAACACAGCTTTGGTGCTGTTTAGCTAATGATTATAGCAACTAAAATATCTAAATTAAATTAATCTAGAGGTTAGTTAACCCAAAATATCTTGGTTCAGGATTGTTAACAGCCTAGTTTAGCTTCTAAGACAGTATGGTATAAGCTAGCTGACGACTTAACTTTGTTCCATTTGGCTCAGTTCAGTAGCTAAAACAGCTTTTATGATGTTCAGTTTAGAAGCTAAATTATATGGAGGAGGGTTTTTTTTTCAGTTTAGCTGAAGGTTAATTCACCTCCATAAAAAATTTAAATTTGGTTTGTCAACATTCTAGTTTAGCTCCTAAACATTAGCTACTGATTTAGCTTTGTTTCATTTGGCTAATGGTTCAGTTTAGCAGCTAAAACAGTTTTGGTGGTGTTCAGCGAATTATTTAGTTTGGCAGCTACATTATTTTAAGTGGGGTTATTTTATGGTATAATGTTTAGGGTTAGCTAGTCTAGTTTCGCTTCTAAAACATTTTGTTCGAGGTTTAGCCAAAAATTTAGCTCGGTTCGATTTGTCTATTAGTTCAGTTTAGAAACTAACACAATGTTGGTGCTGTTTAGCTAATGATTATAGCAACTAAAATATCTAAATTCAATTAAGCCAGACGTTGGTTAACCAAAAATAGCTTGGTTCAGGTTTGATAACAGCCTCGTCTGGCTCCTAAAACATTGTGGTAAAAGTTAGCTAATTACTTAGTTTTGTTCCATTTGGCTCAGTTCAGCAGCTAAAACAGTTTTGGTGATGTTCAGCTAATGCTTTAGTTTGGCAGCTACATTGCCGTAATTGGGGTTATTTTATGGTATAATGTTTAGGGTTAGCTAGTCTACTTTAGCTTCTAAAACATTAAGAAAATGGTTAGCTAACAATTTAGCCTAATTCTGCTACACTAATGCTTCGGTTTAGTAGCTGAAACAGTTTGTTTCAGTTGAGCTAGATGTTAGAGAAAACAGTTTGGGAAGTTTAGCTTATAAAACATTTTGATTAAGGTTAGCTAACAATTTAGCTTAGCTCAATTTGGCTCCATTGATCAGTTTAGGTCAACAGGTCAAGCAGTTTCTCTGCTTTGGTAATGGTTCATTAGCTTATTCATTTCATAAGTTTAGCAGCTAGAACAGTTTGGTTCTGGTTAGTTCAGTTTGATTTAACCGTTTCAGCTTATTGGACTCTTTTCTTCATGCTGATCCAGTATTAATAGAGTTATTCTCAGGCTTGTTGACTTGGCTGTAATGATAATATCTTCCCTGCCAGCAGAAAACTTTCAATGAGTTGTGTATCTGTGTTATTTTCTAGAAACATTAAAAAAAAAACCCAACTCAAACCAACACGGGCTCATCAAGAGCTGCATTACAATCAACAGTTAGTCCCTTTGCCACCACCGTACTAACACCAACACTGTCACAATCACAGTCCACTACACGGCCCCTCAGCAAAACACTGCAAATATGTAAAGAAAAAGAAAGAAAGAAACACGAACAGAAAGAAAAACACAAACTGAAGAACAGGGAAACATTATAATATCTTGTTTTTTTAATAAAAGTGCGTTTGCAGGCCTCAGGGCTTCAGGAGTCTCTGAAACAAGGAGAAACATTTGAATTTAATCAGTCTGACTTTTTGTAAAATCCCATTTTGTCATCGAACCCAGATATTATCCACAATTCATACCAGATGGAAATTTAATCTGAATAAATGTATTTCTAATTGTGGCAAGAGGATTTCCCAAATTATCATGCTGGCACCTTCCATAAAACGTCATTTTAATTTGATGTTTCTCCTTTTTCAGGCTCCTTCTATCTGAAACTAGGGTTTAGGTTGTCAGATTAAAAAGATGTTTTTTTATATAGAATTTGCGGAATTCCTAAAAGAATTGCGGTTCCTAAAGTGTATTTATAAGAAAAACTTTAACGGTACTCTGCAGAGGGCTGAGCTGGAAACACAAAAATAAAATAAATCAAAAAGCAACAGACAACAAGAACACAAACAGGAAACCACAGGGTGTTTTTTTTCTTTTTTTGTAGAAAAATCGCATCGTGTGCCACAAGAGAAACATCTACCTGATCACAAACAGTCGTCGTATGTGAATCAGTTTTCCTGAAACATGAGAAAACTGTTGCTAAAAGGGCTCCGGGGCCTTCACCTGCATCATAGGAACAATACCACCTGGAACATGACTTTCTTTGGGTTAAACTTAAAAAAATAAAAAATAAATAAATACTTGTTTGGCTCCAGGACAAAATGAACTGTTTTAATAGTAAAAATGCGACAGAGGGATCAAACAGCCCTCACACAGGTGTCGTAAATATAAAGGTTTAATAAAGAAATTAAAGTATTTGTTCTCAAAACAAAAATTCACAACACAAAGAGCAACTTAACACCAAAAATACTTTCAGTATAGAGGCATTTTTGTTTGTTTTTTCAGTATGATTCAGGCCATGTCCACTTGTATGAAGATATTTTTAAAAACTTACATTTTTCAGTGCATCGCGTACACATGTTTCTGCATTGCATACATGTCCAAACTGAGTTTTAGGCGACTGAAAATAAAGCTTTTGAAGGTCGATCTTCTAAAACTCATTCTTGCCTTTCACAATAAAAGCCTCAGTCATGCACAATGGAACTGTGTGCCAGAGGTAACTCAAATTCAATCAGAGAATTTCACTGAAAGGAAAAAACAAAGAAAACAAACAAAGGATTTTTGTTATTTGGTGGAATGGCGAGCCAGGGAAAAAATCCATTAGATTCTGAATCACAGGGCGGATACACAAACAAATTTTCACTTTTGTTAACATTGCGACATGGGATATTTGTGCTGTGTTCTTGAAGCGTCAAAATAATCTGACAAATTTGTCCCCACACATGAACGCCCCCTCAAGTCTGAACTACAAAAAATGTTTGGGGCGTTTCTCATGGCTCGCCTGATTTGTTAATTTTGCTCTTTATTGTCACACAAACACTTGAAACAGCTGCCAACATGTTGTTTAAAGTCTGAATAATAAAACACAACATGTCTTCTTTGTAGTGTCCATGTTGTTTCCACATTACGACTTAAAGCACCTTTGGTTTCGGCAGAGTCTCATTCTAGTTCAGGGCTGTTTTTGGATAAAACGTCCAATAAATTAAAGGGACTCTGGTGCACTGATCTGTCAGAACTTTGAGGGCATTTTTCAAATATGGTGTACAAAAAAAAGGTGTTAAGTTGCTCTTTTAGTGGCCAAACACTCATTTCATTGGATAAAAAAAGGTCCAGGTTTGACTTTGACAGACTTGAGACTAAAATCTGCTCTCTAGTTAAAACTAAAAGAGAGTTGGAATCAACTTCTCTAAAACCTACGAGGTGTAAAACTTTGTTTCTGGACTTCAGGTTAACCCCGTGTGACTGGACGTCAGCTGGTCACGTGGCAGCGGGCGCTCTACCCAGACCCCGCCCCCGTGCTGTTGTTATTGGCCGACTTGGGGCGGGACTTGCTGGATCCATTTCGTCCAATGGGAAGGAAGGGGCTGGTCTCAGAGGTGACCACGATGCTCGGGATTCGACCAATCGTTCCTCTCATCACGTGTCCCTCCGTGTGATCCGACTGTCCCACAGGAAAACAATTAATTAAATTAATTAATATTAATAAAATCATTATAAATAATTATCAATAATTACAATTATTCTATCTATTATCATTAGATATATTTAATTTAATTTAATTTAATTTAATTTATTATACAAACTCCTGTTGTGTTTTTGGATCCAACCAATATATAATATAATAATATAATCCAATATAGCAAAATTAAAATATTTCACGTGACCTGAAGTTCACAGCTGAGGCTGATGGGAAATTATATATAAAATCAGAATCACAACTTTTGGTCAATATTGAGATCACAATTATTAGCATAACATTTCATGTGTTTTATACATTTTTTAAAACATATTTCAACAAAAAAAAAAGAATACAATAAAAAAATCTTAAAATGTAATAAATAAATACAATATATAATATAATATAAAAAATATATAGATTTTTAAATAAATTATGTAAAAAAACCTAAACAAATTAATGAAAATAATTTATATAATAAACTAGAAAAAAGTTATAGCTAATATGCACATATTCCATATCTATAAATAATAAATAAAATGAATTTGATAAATCTGTATTGTCATGCTTGGCAAAAAATCTACTGAAAACAACAAAACATATAATCAGTATTTTGGTAAAATATTTTCAAGATATTCCAGTCAGTAAATCAATAATAATAATAATAATAATAATAATAGATTATTGTTGTTGTTGTTAGAATGGTGTAAAACCAAAATTGTGAATTAAAATAAAATTTGATTAATTTCCCAGATGTACTAGAAAAACAATGACTATGATCACTAAAACGAGAAATATCCTTAACATTTAATTCATAATAATAAATAATATTTTGCTTTATCCTGATTATTTGAAGGACAAATAAATGTACAAACATAACTTTAGATCTGAGAATAATAACAGGCAGCACTCACGTTTGGGATGCTGCCGCGCTCAGCGACTCCTGCGGTGGAGACGTCATTGTCGTAGGACGTCTGCAGGGAAAACAAACACGTAAACTCGTCATTATCAAACTGATTAAACAGGCGGGATGGAGGTCACTTCCTGTCAAATAAAGGGTTAAATATTTATGAATTAGATTTTATCCGAGCACCGTTTATCATCTCTAATCAATTACCGCTTTCTAAATTCAGATTTCAGTCAGTGATTGAGATCAAAAGGAAGAGAGGGATTTTCTGGAGATGAAAAGCACATCAAGCAGATTAAAAGAGCACAAAAAACAGATTAACGTGAACACCGGTGTTATGGAAGAAGATGTTCTGCTTTCAGCCTCAACTGACCCTCAAAATGACCCAGAATCCCTCAGGTGACCCCTCCCGCCCCGTGAGGGGGTAAATATTGTGTAATAATCTGAAAGAGTCTGTAAACGTCCTGCTGTTTAATCCGTCTGCAGCTGCATTCATGCTGTCTGAAGGTCCACCACCACCAAGTCTGATATTTAAAGCATCAATGTGCAAGTTTTATCTCTTTAAGACAAGTTCAAATATTCAGTTCTGCCATTTAAATTTGATTTTTTTTTAAATAAAAACAAAGCAAAAACACTGAACATATAAACTTCAGGACAGAATTTAACTACAACTTTCAGTGCATTTCACTAGTAATAATCCAATTATTAGGGATGGGTACCGAATTCGGTACTTTTATAGGTACCGACCGAATTCCGTCGGTACTACCAAGTACCGATTCATGTAAAATCAAACGGTACCATGTTTCAGTACCTAAACGGCGTTACCTTTAAACTGATCATTGATTTCAACCTGTTTTCATTTAACGTCTTTGATTAACAAGCGTGCTGACAATCGCTGACAATTTTTTTATTTTTTTTATTTACCTCCTCGTCTGGTCCTGTCTGCTCACCGCGGCCACTAGCCACTAGCTGCTGCCCTCTTCCACCGCGGAGCAGAGACGAACAGCCGGCTCTAGGCCTGCTAGCCGCCAGCTGCTATCTCTCCAGTGTCTCTACCCGGGCTTGGCCTTCGTCTGCCTCCAGATTGGACCTTCCTTACTCCGTTTGCTCTCTCCATTCTTCTGTAGACTAGTCATTAGCAGCTAGCAGCTAGCTGCTGCATCTCCGCTAATACTCCGCTCTTCAACTCAGGAACATTACCTGCCACTTTACTCCAAACTGCCTCGCTGAAATTAAATCCCTCAGACTCCTCCGTCATCCTCGATATGTGCACAGAGCAGCCCGACTCAACTTTGTTTATTCCATCATGCTATGCCCACAATACTGTCTGACCGGTGCTGCGCCGCACAGCTACGACGTCATCACAACAAATCACACGTGCACTTGCAACCTTTTTTTTTTTTTTTTCTCCATGCACCTGCCACCTGAGAGCTCCTCTGCATTCTTTGATAACACTGCAACCTTCATGTTACAATAAAACAATAAAGCACTGCTCATCCTGGATTTTATATTGTTTTGATATATTTTTTAAAGTTTATATTTTGAGAAATGAATATGTTGAATTGAAAAAAATAGATTTTATTATTAAACAAATTAACATTTATTACCACATAAACAAGCGCAAAAGTACCGAAAATTGGTACCGTTGAGTACCGGTACCAATTCCCAGGTACCGGGTATCGGTACCGTATCGGTTCAAATGTGAAAGGTACCCATCCCTACCAATTATAGAGGTTCACATAGAAAAAATAACACTGCTCCTTCAATATCACAATAAAAGTCATTTTTCTGCTTCACAGTGAAAGGGCTCCTTCAATTTTACAATGAAAGTCCTTCTGCTTTACAGTAAATGCCCTTAATCCATTTCACAATAAAAGTCATCCAGCTGCTTCAAAATAAAAGTGCTCCTTCTGCTTCAAAATATGTTTCTATCTTTATTATGTTTCTATCTCTATTTCACAATAAAAGCCACCAACAAAAGTGCTCCTCCTGCTTCACAGTAAAAGTCCTCTTGCTATTTCACAATAAAAGCTCGGTCTGGGTAAAATCTATGCAGATGCTTCCACAATAAAATATCTCCTTTTGCTTCACAATAAAAGTCTCTTCTATTTCACAGTAAAATTCCTCCCACTGCTTCACAATAAAAGACTTCCTTCTGCTTCACAGTAAAAGTCATCTTGCTATTTCACAATAAAAGTTCTTCTGTTTCACAATAAAGGTCTATCTATTTAAAAATAAAAGCCCCCAAGGTGCTTCACAGTAAAATTTATCCAGCTGCTTCACAATAAAAGATGCTTCAAATTCAATTCCATGCAGATGCTTCAAAGTAAAAGTCCCCCAGCTGACTGTTTCTTTCACAATAAAAGCGTGTACCTTCTCGAAGATGCCCGAGTCGTGGCTCTTGACCTTTGACTTGAAGCTGGCGGACGGTTTGGCGTCGGGCAGCTCCGCCGTGTCTCTGCTGATGTCACACGACACCTGGCGGCTGGCGGGGCGGGAACTCATGCTGGATAGGTCAGCCTCGGTGTCCGTCAGACCCTGCAGAACACACACACACACACACACACACACACACACACACACACACACAGTAAGGCAGAGACACACACACAGACACACACACACACACACACACACACACACAGTAAGGCAGAGAGACACACACACACACACACACACACACACACAGACAGACACACACAGACACACACACACACACACACACACACACAGTAAGGCAGAGAGACACACACACAGACACACACACACACACAGACACACAGAGACAGAGACAGACACTCACACAGACACACACACAGACACACACACACACACACACACACAGTAAGGCAGAGAGACACACACACAGACACAGACACACACACACACACACACACACACACACACACACAGTAAGGCAGAGAGACACACACACAGACACACACACACACACACAGTAAGGCAGAGAGACACACACACAGACACACACACACACACACACACAGTAAGGCAGAGAGACACACACACACATACACACACACACACACACACACACACAGACAGAGACAGACACACACACACACACACACACACACACACACAGACACACACACACAGACACACACACACACAGACACACACACACACACACACACACACACACACAGACACAGACTCAGACACACACACACAGACACACAGACACACACACACACACACACACACACACACACACACACACACAGTAAGGCAGAGAGACACACACACAGACACACACACACACACACACACACACACAGTAAGGCAGAGAGACACACACACAGACACACACACACACACACACAGTAAGGCAGAGAGACACACACACACATACACACACACACACACAGACAGAGACAGACACACACACACACACACACACACACACACACACAGACACACACACACACAGACACACACACACACACACACAGACACACACACACACACACACAGACACAGACACACACACACAGACACACAGACACACACACACACACACACACACACACACACACACACAAAGAGACACACACAGACACACACACACAGACACACACACACACACACACACACTGTTTCTGTCTCACACCACCACGTATGACGTCACAGCTCACGTGGATCGGAGCTCACCGATTCGCTGTCGGAGGCGGAGGAGAGGCGGGACTTGCCGTAGCTCTGCCTCTTCAGCTGGCTGCTGATGTCGGACGTCTGGCTGGTGACGGTGGAGCGCCGCGTCGACATGAAGCTGCTGCTCGCCGAGCGCATGTCGCGAGGATGGACGCAGAGCAGGTAGCCGAGACACGGGATGTACTTCGCCAACGCTATCCTGCACAGAGGAACAGAGAAGAAGAAGAGTTAAATAAAATAAAACAATACAATAAAACCTTCTGCTTTACAACAAAAGTTGTTCTGCTGCTTCACAATAAAAGTCCTCCTGCTTCACAATAAAAGGCTTTCTTCTATTTCACAATAAAGGTCCTTCTCCTTAAAAGTTAAAGTCCTCCTTCTCCTTAACAATTAGTCCTCTTGCCCTTTCACAGTCATAGTCCTTCTGCTTTACAATAAAAGTCTTATATTTCACAATAAAAGTCTTCCCACTGCTTCACAATAAGTCATTCTCCTACTACACAGTTAAAGTCCTTTTGCCTTTTCACAGTAAAAGTCTTTCTGCTGCAAAATAAAAGTCTTATATCTCACAATAAAAGCCCTCCCACTGATTCACAATAAAAGCCCTTCCTCTGCTTCACAATAAAAGTCCTTTTTCTGCTTCACAATTAAAGTCTTACATTTCACAATAAAAGTCCTTCTGCTTCACAACAAAAACAAACAAAACAGCTGACTTGTGACAAAAGTCTAATATTTCCACAATAAAAGTCCTCTCACTGCTTCATAATAAGAGTCCTTACTGCTGTTTCAAAATAAAAGTCCTTCTCCTTCACAATAAAAGTCTCAGAGACCGCCATAAATTGATTATATAAGCTGCTTTCTTTTTATCCTGCACTGTGTGTGTGTGTGTGTGTGTGTGTGTGTGTGTGTGTGTGTGTGTGTGTGTGTGTGTGTCGGTCCAGTGAACATCCAGGTTAGCGGAGCGGCGCTGAGGTCAGTGAGGTGTTGATGATCGATCTGCTCACATCGACTCACTGAAGCTGCACATTCACATTTAATCTGAATTAATTCACTTTATTCTCTAACGATCCGTTATCGTCTTCTGGAAATTAATTTACAGGACGAATCCAGAGAGGAAACTGATTTTAATGAGGTGTGTGTGTGTGTGTGTGTACCTATACTTGAGGTGTGTGATGACAAGATCAGGGACCAAAACTCTGAACTAAATTCTGCTCAATATTAATTTAATCGCTTTATGAAATACAGTAAATTATCTGGTTTTGAGCTGCTGCTGATAAGAATACATGTTGTGATGAGACTGTTAATGTGGAGTAAATCAAATATAGCAGTAAAAAGTAGTAAATACTCCAATCACTATATCACTTTAACATTTATTTTAAACACAAATGTAAATGACACTTAGCAAGGTTCCTATTGGTGTTTTACAATGTTGTGGTGCTTTTATTTTGAAAAGGTGCCGTCCAGTGTGGAACGGGTGCTTTCATTTTGAAATTAGTGACAGGAAATAACAGGTGGAACGGTAAAATGAAAAACAAACGGTAAATAATAACGAGTGCGTCTTTATTCATCTAAAGTTGATATAAAGTATCAAAAAGTATGCGCTTCAATGTACAATATATTTACAAATGCACACTTATTTGTAAAAACCAAAATACAAGTTACAAATTAGAAATTTGTATTTCTGGATAGCAAAACACGTGTGCAAATCAAGGACTATTTGTAGATCAGCCTCTGTGTGTTTACAGGTATTGAGCTACTAAACATACATTAAAACCACAAAAACTATAGCATGTATGTTATGCAGTAAACCAGTAATTTATTAGCTTTATGCTAAAAGCAATATGTGTTTTTGACAAAATCACTGTATTTTGTGGAATACGTTTCATTCCAGGTGTGTATTCATCATAGACTATATATAAGGTATGAATGCAGGCAAGTACGTACGTTTACGTAATACGTAAACCGCCTTCAAAATAAAAGCACTATTGATTTCTTATTTGTGGGTGTGTGTGTACCTGTACTTGGGGTGTGTGATGGCGTAGATGATGGGGTTGTGGATGGCGGAGGCCTTGGCGATGACGGCGGGGACAGAGTTCATGTACGGCGTCAACATATCCGCGTAGCTGCAGCAGGAAACACAAACAGTAACTACAAAATAAAAGCTCATAACTGTCAATTAATATAA
>NC_081536.1:33402510-33437510 GCF_030273125.1 Centropristis striata
GATTTTGATTTACTGCCTGGACTTTTTTTCTTTTTTTACTGTTGGGACTATTTTGCTGTCGGGACATTTTTTTACTGCCGGATCTTTTTTTTTTTACTGTCTGGACTTTTTTTTACTGTCTTGACTTCTTTTTTTAACTATCTGGATTTTTTTTTTACTGGTGAGACTTTTTCTTTTACTGTCTGGGCTTTCTTTTCACTGCTGGCACTTCTTTTTTTTTTTAACTATCAAGACGTTTCTCATTGTCAGAACATTTTTATATTCTATGAGTATTTGTGCAAACTCCTTCATGTGTGATGATGTTTTTACTGATTCTTGAGCTTAACAAATGGTCAAATTTAGCACCAAATGTGTGAAACAAATGGTATCAAACTAAAAATTGCAGCAATAACTTCTGAGATAACGGAGCATGAGACTGGACTACATAATGTTCTGAACCCTTTATCAATATTATCATTTTGTGACAGCTCAGATTAATCTTCAGCTCTCAGATGATGAACACTTCTCTGTGACAGCAATGTTTGACCTGCTGTCTCCCCCTAAAGACAAAGGCTGATCATCAGGTGTTTTTTTTAGTCAGAATGGGAGAAAAACACTTAAAGCTTCTTTGGTTCTAAAATGAACATCGAATCAATAAAACGCTTTTAATGGCCGATCGATAGCTGTCCCGTAAATGGTCCGATCAATGAGAGGAGGCGGCGTCCTTAAGTGCTGAAGACGTTTGTGTTCAGAGATGAAGATTAAAGACGGTCGATAAAATTCACGAGGACAGAGAGACAAACAGAGACGTCCTCGTCCTCCAGTCCAGTTATTACACCTCCATCAAACATCTCGTGAGTTATTGTCTTTGTGCAGAATAACACAGTTAGAATGACAGAAATCAGAAAAAAAGTTGATTTTTTTAAAAATAAACAGAATTCCTATATAAACACTTTTCCAAGTGTCCACAAAACACAAAACAGTTTTCTCCACATATTGAAATATTGTCGTGTTTCCAGCCTCTCCTGTCCTCTCCTCTCTGCTCTGTGTAAACAGCCTCTCCTGTCCTCTCCTCTCTGCTCTGTGTAAACAGCCTCTCCTGTCCTCTCCTCTCTGCTCTGTGTAAACAGATTCTCAGTGAATATTTGTCACGTGACCGTTGGTCTCAGCAGAATCAATCATGTCTTCAGTGTCTCTGAGGAGAATTTAATGTTTTTAACAGGATCTGGTTTATTTTAAATGACACATGGAGAATAAAGAGATTCTGACACTAAAATCAACATTTAACACAAGTAACGGACACTTTTTATAATTTCTTTCTACGATAAACTGATATTTTTTTTGCTATTTTTTCAAAGAAACATGCATCTCAAACCTGTCGGCAGGTTCACAGACGGAGTATTTATTCTCTGTGTTAGCGTCTTATTTTGAAAAGCAGCTGTAGTGCATCCTGTTTAAATGCATGACCATATTTGGGTGCAGGAAGCGGTCCTACCTGCTGAAGGCGTAGATGACCAGGAAGTTGCCGACCATGCCCGTGATGCCGATGGCGAGGATGACGGAGCCGATGGTGTAGTGGGCGTGGTCGGGCACGTCCACTGTGGGGAAGGGGTGCGGGGGCCCGGGCGCCATCGCCACCTGCAGGACGGGACAGGAAGTGATAGATGTCAGGTTCACGGTGGATTATTTTAGGTTTCTACACTTTAACCTGTGACGAAATACAAAATTTGTATACGACATTTCTTTATTTTTAGATACTTTTTCAAAAAATCAGAAGCTTAAAAATGTGACATGCCTGCAGGAAAACGGATTGATTGTTAGTTTGAAAATAGTCTGAGTTTTAATTTTAATTTATTTGTTAGCTCATAATTCAGTGAGATTCTAATTTATCAGGAAAAAGTTACATATTTATCCTGTGAAGCCTGAACCATTAAATATTAAATTCAATTAATTTGAAGTTTTTATCTTTAAATCTTCTTCTGCACTGAAATATATAATTCCTGCGTGGTAAAAATAAACCTGAATAAATCCTGATATTTATAAAATATTGAAAGGATCCATGTAATAATGATCATTTTCCAGAAATGTACTGTATTATTTTAAATGTTTTTCTTGTTGTTCTACATAAAGTGAAAATGCCATTAAAAAAGTAAATTATTTTTATTAGAAATATTAACCATAAAATAAAAGTTGAAATCTGTAAATAAATAGAATATGACATTATTTTTTTAATCATTTTTTTAAATAGCAGGGTTTAGTGGAAGTGCTAATGCCCTAAAAAATGTTTTAATTACTTTTATTACAAATATTAAGCATAAAATAAAAGTTAAAATCTATAAATGAATATATTGGGAAGTTATTTTTATTTTTTTCACAGTGAAATATATGTAAAAGAAATGAATAAAATAAAAAATACACATATTGCTGAATGCAATAATAATAATAATAATAAAAATGTTAGAAATAAGAAAAAAATGGTAAAAAGTCTGGCAGCAATTTTTTCCAAACGTGTCCCATTATAATAAAGAAAAAAGCAACTTAATTTATTCTGGGGGAAAAATATATTTAAAATACAGATATTTACTGTATATTATTCGTATTTTGAAAGAAATTATCCTGAAATTAACTGTTTCCTGTTATTTGACTTCCTGTTATTTGAAAAACGTACTGTTTTTTACGCTGTTTTTCTTTTCCAGTGTATCTCTGAGTGTGAGAGAAAGTGGACCACATGCTGCATGATATTCTGCTGTTATATAATGAATCATCAGCAGATTAGTTCCTCCTGCCGCCTGTGAGACTTGTCGTTGTTTTAAGGACTTTGCAGAAGTGACATGAAAGTAGAACTAGAGATTAAAGCCCGTCACATCCTCGGACCTCCCTGATCTCCAGCCGGCAGCTCTAATTCCTTCTGAAAAGACTCTAATTAACTCTGAGCTCGTCACAGCTCGTCCACGCTCTTTCTATGAATCACACGGGCAGGAACATCAGCCACACAGCTGGAGCTCACACTCTGAGATTTAATAAAAATATAGAAAACTCCTCTGGACCCTGGTACAGCAGAGCCTCCTACAGCTCAGCTACTTCCTGCACATGAAGCACTTTTAGTCTGATAGAAATCACTTTAAATGTTTGGACTGTTAAAATACTCTAAACCATGGGTCTTAAGTCGCGGCCCGCGGGTCAATTGCGGCCCTCGTGATGATATTTTGTGGCCCCCAGCTTGATACGAAAGTTTAATGTGAGTTTTATATGAATGGCACTTTACCGTGTTGTGTGTGGAAGGTCCCTTTATTTACTTTTTTTGGTAATTTTGTGTCTTTTTAGGGTAATTTTGTGTCTTTTTTGGTAATTCTGTGTCTTTTTTTTTGGTAATTCTGTGTCTTTTTTTTTGGTAATTCTGTGTCTTTTTTAAATAATTTTGTCCATCCATCCATCCATTCTCGTCCGCTTATCCGGGGCCGGGTCGCGGGGGCAGCAGGATAAGCAGGGCATTCCAGGCGTCCCTCTCCCCAGCCACAACGTCCAGCTCCTCCTGGACCCCGAGGCGTTCCCAGGCCAGGAGAGAGATATAATCCCTCCACCGTGTTCTGGGTCTTCCCCGGGGCCTCCTACCAGTTGGACCTGGAACTCCTCTAACAGGAGGCGCCCGGGAGGATCCTTACCAGATGCCCAAACCACCTCAGCTGGCTCCTTTAGAGGAGAAGGAGCAGCGGCTTTACTCCGAGCTCCCTCCGGATGTCTGAGCTCCTCCCCCTATCTCTAAGGCTGAGCCCAGCCACCCTACTGGAACACAGATGGCCTGCATCACTGCTGACGCCGCACCAAACTGCCTGTCAATCTCACGTTCCATTCTACCCTCACTCGTGAACAAGACACCAAGATACTTGAACTCCCTCGCTTGAGGCAGTACCTCTCTCCCCACCCAGAGGGGGCAGTACCTCTCTCCACTCAGAGGGGGCAATCCACCGTTTTCTGGCAGAGAACCATGGCCTCAGACTTGGAGGTGCTGACTCTCATCCCAACCGATTCGCACTCGGCTGCAAACTGCCCCAGTGAGTGCTGGAGGTCCCGGCTTGATGAAGCCAAAAGAACCACGTCACCTGCAAAAAGCAGAGATGCAATTATAAGGCCACCAAACCGGATCCCTTCCTCCCCCCGGCTGCACCTTGAGATCCTGTCCATGAAGACCACGAAGGAGTCAGAGACAAGGGGCAACACTGGTGGAGGCCAACACCCACCAGGAACGTGTTTGACGTTGTGCCGAGTATGCGGACACAGCTCTCACTTTGGTTATATAGGGACCAGATAGCTCGTAGCAACGAGCCCGGTACCCCATATTCCTGCAGTGCCCCCCACAAGACTCCCCGAGGGACACGGTCGTAGGCCTTCTCCAAATCCACAAAACACATGTAGACTGGATGGGCAAACTCCCATGACCCCTCCAGAAGTCTCGAAAGGGTAAAGAGCTGGTCCGTTGTTCCACGGCCAGGACGGAAGCCGCATTGTTCCTCCTGAATCTGAGGTTCGACAATCGGCCGGAGCCTCCTTTCCAGCACCCTGGAGTAGACTTTCCCGGGGAGGCTGAGAAGTGTGATTCCACGGTAATTGGAACACACCCTTTTTAAAAATGGGAACCACCACCCCGGTCTGCCACTCCACTGGCACTGTCCCAGACCTCCACGCAACACTGAAGAGGCGTGTCAGCCATGACAGCCCAACAGTGTCCAGAGCCTTCAGCATCTCAGGGCGAATCTCATCCAACCCTGACGCCTTGCCACTACCTCGGCGACCTCTGCCAGGGATACTGATGAGTCTTCCCCTGAGTCTTCAGAATCTGCCTCCTCTGCGGAGGATGTTTTGGCTGGATAAAGGAGTTCCTCAAAGTGTTCTTTCCACCATCTAAAGACATCCCCAGGTCGGGTCAGCAGGTCTCCTCCCCCGCTGAGCACAGCTTGGGCCAAGCCCTGCTTTCCCTTCCTGAGTCGCCTGACGGTTTTCCAGAACCTCTTTGAGGCCGACCGAAAGTCCTCCTCTCCATGGCCTCCCCGAATTCCTCCCATACCCGAGTTTTTGCTTCAGCAACAGCGGCAGCTGCAGCCCTTCTGGCCAAACGGTACCTGTCTGCTGCTTCCAGAGACCCCTCGGCCAACCAAGACCGAAAGGCCTCCTTCTTCAGCTTGACGGCCTCCCTCACCGCTGGTGTCCACCAGCAGGTTCTTGGGTTGCCACCACGACAGGCACCGACGGCCTTCAGGCCACAGCTCCTACCAGCCCATCAACAATTGAGGCTCTGAACATGTTGAACATGGCCCATTCGGACTCCATGTCCCCAACCTCACTCGGGATGCTGGAGAAATTCTTCCGGAGGTGTGAGTTGAAGACCCTGCAGACTGGGGCCTCCGCTAGACGTTCCCAGTTCACCCTCACTACACTTTTGGGTTTGCCAGGTCTGTCCAGCAGCCTCCCCCACCACCTGATCCAACTCACCACCAGGTGGTGATCAGCTGACAGCTCTGCTCCTCTCTTCACCCAAGTGTCCAAAACATGCGGCTGCAGATCTGATGATACGATAATGAAATTGATCATCGATCTTTGGCCGAGATTGCTCTGGTACCAGGTACACTTATGAACAACTCTATGTTTGAACATGGTGTTCGTTATGGACAATCCGTGACTAGCACAGAAGTTCAATAACAGAACACCACTCGGGTTTAGATCGGGCAGGCCGTTCCTCCCAATCACCTCCTCCAGGTACCATCAGCGTTACCCACGTGAGCGTTGAAGTCTCCCAGAAGAACAATAGAGTCTCCAGGCGGTATCCCTTCCAGGACACCACCCAGAGACTCCAAGAAGGCCGGGTACTCTGAGCTGCTGTTCGGTGCATAAGCACAGACAACAGTCAGAGACCTTCTCCTTGCGACTTGCAGCCGCAAGGAGGCGACCCTCTCGTTCCTCGGGGAGAACTCCAACACAGCGGCACTCAGCTGGTGGCTTGTGAGTATCACCACACCCGCCCGGAGCCTCTCACCCTGGGCAACTCCGGTTCCAGAGCCCACGCTATGTGTGGAGGTGAGCCCAACTATTTATAGTTGGTAACGATCCACCTCCCGCACAAGCTCGGGCTCCTTTCCCGCCAGCGACGTGACGTTCCACGTCCCCAGAGCTACCCGCTGGAGCTGAAGGTCAGCACGCCGAGGTCCCCGCCTTTGCCTGCCGCCCGACTCTCTGCGCACCCGACCCTTATGCCTGACTCTGCGGGTGGTGGGCCCACAGGTCGGCGGGTCCACGTAGTTTCTTCGGGCTGAGCCCGGCCGAGCCCTGTGGACAAAGGCCCGGCCACCAGACGCTCTCCTGCTTGCTCCCCTCCCGGGTCTGGCTCCAGGAGGGGGCCCCGGTTTACCCGTGCTGGGCGAGGTACACTGATTTTTATGGTCCTGCTTCATAAGGTTCTTTGAATGGCTCTTAGTCTGGCCCCTCCCCTGGGACCATTTTGCCTTGGGAGACCCTACCAGGAGCTATTGCTCCCAACAACACAGCTCCCAGGATCACTCAAGCACACAAACCCTTCCACCACGTTAAGGTGGCGATTCTTGGAGGAGTTTATAATTTTGTGTCTTTTTTAAATAATTTTGTGTCTTTTTTGGTAATTCTGTGTCTTTTTTTGGGTAATTTTGTGTTTTTTTTAAAATAATTTTGTGTCTTTTTGGGTTATTCTGTGTCTTTTTGTTTGTGTTAATTTTGTCTTTTTTTGGTAATTTTGTGTCTTTTTAAAAATTATTCTGTGTATTTTTTTTTTTGTAATTTTGTGTATTTTTTGGCCATGTTGTATCTTTTTTTTAGTAATTTTGTGTCTTTTTGGTAATTCTGTGTCTTTTTTGGTAATTTTGATATTGCCTCCAGCGGCCCCCAGGTAATTTGAGTTTGAGGCCCCTGCCCTAAACAGTCTGTGAGCTGCATAAATGGGGTCTGAGTGTAAAGCTGAGACTCTTGTGGATTCAATGAGCCCAAAGTTCTTCATGTTGATGATGTTCGTGAGTGAAACTTGGTGTCAGTGTATAAAATGAGCTGCTGTGACCTCTAGGAGAATCACAGCCTCATGAAACTTTACAACCACTAGAGACAACTAGAGACCCAAATACACAAATCTACTAAATGTCAAAAGTTTATGAAACTAAATCACAGCATGGATTTTCTCTGCTGAAGTCTGAATGTGGGATTACTGGTAATTCACAATAAAAGCCCAATAATGCATGAACACTGCAAATGCCACAAAGTTAATTACTTTAATTACAAATATTAACCAGAACATTGAAAAAAATGCTTAATGGTCTTGAATGTTAAATGAAAGTAAATTCTATGTTAAAATACAAAACATACACATCTTATTGCTGAATGTAAAATTCAGGAAAATTTCAGTTTTCTTACAGTGAAACTTTAAATTTAACGAGAAAGAAAACGAAATAGAAATACTTAAAAAAAAACTAAAAAGTTTGTCAAACACTTAAAGAAAAAACACTTTAGTTATTCTACAGATATATATATTATAAATACAGATATCAACTGTAAATTATCTGTATTTTTAAATGAATTATCAGTAAAATAACTTGTTGTTTTCTGTTATCTGACAACATTTTTTTATATAACACCCTCAAACACCAATAAAAGGAAAAAAAACAATCAATGACAATGAAGTTTTACAGAGAATTCATTTTAAACATTCGATCAATAATCGAACAGGAAAACATGGAGACGCCTGCCAGTCTCAGAGTGATTGACAGCTCTTTGATCTGATGTTACATCATCATGACATCATCATGACATCATTTCCTCACACTGACGGAGAATAAAACACAAGGACAACGTGGTCACATGTTCCTCAAAGACTTCAGAACGATGCTGATCGTCTATTCCTGTTGTCCTGCAGCCACAGAGACCTTCTCTGGTAAAACCTGCAGTGGGGGATCATAATCCTTATTGTTAAAATATGGAAACAGTCTCTCAGTGAAAGTGTGTGTGAAGGTGTGTATGTGTGTGTTAGTATCAGCATCAGAGAACGACAGCGTTGCTCTGTTCCAGTCCAGATTCACTCTGATCCTCTGGAGCTTCTTCTGCACGCTGAGAACAATCGACGGACCTGGTCCTGACTGCATACAGTATATACCTTCACGGAACCCCATTCCCCAAAATCCAGACTTTGGGAGTTCTTTCCTCGGGACAGACTCTGCTAACAGACCCAGTATCCAGCGTGTATTGTCTGCAACCTGGACGTCCCAGCTGTGAGTCCCTGAGTTAAAGCCCTCAGAGCCCAGAACAGAGCAGTGCCAACCAAACCTCTCTGGATTATCAGGAAGCTGCTGTTCCTCTCCTGGTCTCAGACTGGTCAGATCTTCAGACAGGATGAGGTCTGAACTAGCAGTGTTTGGGTCCAGAATGACAGGACAGTAGGAGACCATGTCCTTCATCTTGTTCCAGATGTTGAAGGCCAGGTTGCCCAGGTGTTTGGCCTCGTCTATCAGAGCTCCTGAGGGCAGCTGAGGTTCCTCCAGCAGGAGGCGCTGCTGGACTCTTTCCACTGCAGCCTTGTAGTTGTGCAGGAATGAGACGTGTTCAGCTCTCAGCTGGTCCTCTGTGGCTCTGACTGTGTCTGAAAGAGCTGCTATCTCTCTGCTCAGAGCCTCCATCTTCTCCTTCATCATCTGACTCTTCTGCTCCTCTTCCTCCCTCAGTGCAGCCATCCTGGCCTCCTCTTCCTCTTTTAGAAACTGGTGAAGCTTCTTAAACTGCTCCTTAATCTGCGTCCATGTGCGTCGGGCCTGGACCTTAATGTGTTCTGCTGTTTGATCAAACTTCACTTTAACTTCTTTAAAAACCTTTAACTTCTTCTTTAAAGGCTCCAGAGTTTCCTGAAGTTCCTTCTTGTGTGGTTGTGGTAATTCACTGATGGGTCTGAATTTGTGGTTGGTGTGTTTTTCTGAGTCTCTGCAGACGAGACACACTGGCTGCTGATGGTCCAGACAGAAGAGTTTGAGTTTCTCAGAGTGCAGACTGCAGAGAGCCTCTGAAGCTCTCTGATCTCTCTCCAGTAAGAAACTCTCACACAGGTTCTTTAACGCCAGGTTTGAAGGTGGTTTTCGCTTAGAGGATGTTGTCTTACAAACTGGACAGTCCTTTGCTTGTTTCTCTCTCCACCACCTCTGCAGACAGTCTCTACAGAAGCTGTGGCTACATTTCAGAAGAACAGGATCTTTAAAGATGTCTTGACAAACCGGACAGCGGAGATCGTCCTCTAATCTGGAAGCCATTTATTCTCTGAGTGAAGCTGAAAACACAGCAGACAAACAGCTCAGCCACTCCCTGTTCTCTCAAAGTTACTTTACTTTCCTGTAAAACTGTCCTTCAGTTTGTGGATTCAGCAGCTGGGTGAAGTGGAGCTGTTCCAGTATTCCCAGTAATCTCCTCAAGTCGTCCTCTTTCAGTCAAAGTGGAGTTTTAGTAGTTTTAGTCCGAAGCTGAATCTTCTCGTCCGTCTCTCAGAGAGAGAGTGTGTGTGTGTGTGTGTGTGTGTGTGAATAACAGCCTGTTTCCTGGTATGTCTCGGGTGACTCAGCTGATGGGCGGAGCTTCAACACAACATTTTATCAGGTTGAGTCTCATTCCAAACTGGTGAATAACAGACCTGCAGATATCTGTTCTGTGTTTCCCCACGAGTCTCTTTACAGTCATGCTGTAACATGCAATAAAACATGTTACTGTGTCCTCTTGTGTGTGAATCTTATATATCTCAATGAAAATGTGTTCATAATTAAGCTTCAGAAAGCCAAACATTATGTTCTAAACTCTGACAAACCAACAGTTCTGAGATCAAACACTTGTGCACAAAGTTTTTTTTTTCCTGCTCAAAGTTTAGAAGAGACAGTCAGCACTAAAGAGAGGAGAAGAAGGAGCTGGCAGTGATGGAGGCTGATGTGTTGTGACAGCAGGAAAAACAAATACGTCCACTCAAGGACACACACACACACACACACACGCACACACGCACACACGCACACACACACACACACACACACACACACTAAAACCTAAAAACCAAATAAATAAAGATGAATTTCCCTCATAAGGATCAAAATGTGCAAATCTAGCTTCACATTTTCTTGAAATAAATAAAAAAGCTGCATTATATCCCTGAAGTTTGATGCATTTGCAAGAGAATCTTGTGATGTCTTTTCAAACATTTTCATTTTTAAACCATTTCAATTTGATTAAATTGATTAAATAAATAAATGCATGGCACCATATTTTACTCAATGAACATCATGCTGTATTGAAGAAGACTTGAAACTAACCACTGAGACCATAAACTCATGATGAAAATGTTTAGTGAGGCCGTTAATCACTTTCATACAATCTGACTTCCATCTGCAGCCGGTGGAGTCGCCCCCTGCTGGACGTTAGACAGAATGCAGGTTTAGAGTATTTTTTGCAAAGAAAAGTAACCCTTAAAAAGTGTTACAGCAGCACCAAAAGATGCAGTGAAAATGTGACTGCATCTGAATTAAAAGCTGCTGCAAGTAAATGAAAAAAGAAATAACACCATTTTCTCTCAGAAACAGCCGATTCTGAATTATTTCAGCCTCTGATTTTATTTCTGATGACTAAATCAACATTTTAATCTACAAAAAGACAAAAGTACACAGCAAAATCGGGAGTGTTAATTCAACTCACAGGCAGTTAAATTTAACACTTTTTCTGAGTTTATATAGTTCTTACAGATTCTGAGTCAAAATTACACTTTGAAAAGTGTTAATATTTTAACTCTTTAATAGTGTTAAATATTTGACACCCTTGGTGTTGTTTTATGACACCACATAAGTGCACTTTTAACATACATCATGTTTTTTATGACACATTAAAGTGTTATTTTCAACACTAAAATCGGTAATTCCTTTTCACTGAGTGTTAATTTTTAAAATACATTGTGTTACTTTGACACAAAGTGTATTTTTAACCCTATAATCATGTTATTTCCTTTCACTAATGTGATAATTAACATTCATTGTTTTGTTTTACGATACATTAAAAGTGCATTCTGTCTTTAGCCGAACATACAAGTCACACAATCTGAAAATCAACTCCAACTGAAGTGAATCGGCAACGCTTTATATTAAGGTCCTTGTAATAACCATTAATTAACAAGTAATAAGGCCCTTGTAAGTCCTTACTAGATGCTTATTAACATTATTGTGTGTTTATAAGCTTATATAAGTGTTAATAATGGCATTACAAACACCCATGACCCACCCATTATGTCTTTGCCATGCCTTTATTAATCTTATTTTGTTTGCTTATTGATATTAAAATTTACTTTATTGCTCATCTATTATAAGTTAACTATAAGTTAACTATGCTTTTTGCAACTACCGGATCTAAAGCGAGAACAATGCCTTATTACTTGTTAATTAATGGTTATTAAGGACCTTATTATAAAGCGTTACCAGTGAATCTAACTCAGGTGTTAACATGTAACAACGCTGGTGAAGCTTTTTGATCACTACAATGTTAAAACAACTCAAAAATCATCACCCACCAACCAAAAATTATCAACACTGAAAAAACAACACTACAGATTTTGCTTTGTAGGACATAAAACTGACATAAATAAATATATAGATATATAAATCCTGTTTGTTCAGTCTGTGTCTGCTCTGAACGAAGCGTCATTATCTAAATGTTTTCCATCTCGTCAGCAGCAGCAGCGAGTGTTTTCTGCTTCAAGGTCACAGATCTGTCACCACATTATCTCGGCCTGTCACAAAGCATCCAGCGTCTCCGCCTCGCCCACAGACGCCTCCCTGCACCTCCCCGAGCCCACTGACACCTCCTCCACCCTCCACTGGATCACTGCAGTCAGCTCACATTTACTCAGAAAACAAACACATGTTGAGCAAAGTGCTGCAGAAGAACAGAGCAGAGATATAGAAACAGAGGAAACTACACAGGTCTCTTAAAATTGCATGCAATAATATTATCCTTCAAAATTAATGTAAGTTGTATGTATGTATTTAGTGCATTAAACAGCCATATTACATTCTGGGTTTTAACCCCCTATGGCAGTAGTTCTCAACCTTTCAGAGTCGCGACCCCCAATTTAACATGAATGTTGTCCACGACCCCCGCTCACTGAACAGAATCTCACACGCACAGTTCAGACCACCCAAAAAAGAAACAAAATGACCAAAAAAGGGAAACAAAATGACCAAAAAAGACAGAAACATTTAGATAATGACGCTTCGTTCAGAGCAGACACAGACTGAACAAACGTGATTAATGTGTAAATACACATATATTTATATATATTTATTAGGGCCGGGACTCGATTAAAAAATTAATCTAATTAATTAGAGGCTTTGTAATTAATTAATCAAAATGAATCGCATTTTAACCGCATATAAATATTTGACCTGAGAACAGTGAGAAGTAATTTTTTCCACATGGATTTTTAGTATACCATTATACCACATAAGCTTAAGCAACAAAAATATTCAGCAGAACCAGTCCAACAGACCAGTGCAATTTTTGCCATTAAGTGTAGCAATAGCATATTTAGAAATATAGTACATTTCATAAATTCAGGTAGCCTATAGGTAGTGTCACACACACCAGCTGTGTGGTATGAGGCTGTGGAAACCAGGGACTTTCCAGCAGGGAAACAACAGCTGGTGACAGTTGGGTACTTTCCTAATACTGTAATCATTAAACACTGTAATGATTGATGTTGATCCAGTATGATTAATGTGAAAAAGATGGTAATGAAAAGTTGATAGTGATTGTATGTAAAATGATAAGTTACAATGTTGATGTGATTTGATGAAACAACTGTTTTTGTTTTTTTAAACAATATTTTTTAGTTTACATTTATTAGTTTTCAAGTTTTACAATAAAATTCAAACAAACAAAAGTAAATGATAACATACATAAAAAATGCAGAGCAGAACCCAAACCTCCATACACACACACACACACACACACACACACACACACACACACACACCAGGTAGATTTGCATGAAATTATATAGGCCTATATGTATACATACACATGTATGCATTGCACACGTATGCATATCTAAACAACATGTACATACATATATTCTTATAAACACACCCATATACATACTTATACATACATGTAAACATATACACATAATAATAAAGATAATTTAGATTTTATGACCCTATTTTCCAGATGCTATAATGTTCACGTATGGTTCCCACAATTGTACAAATTCCTTCATCTTTCCTTTGGTAATGTAAGTCAGTCTTTCCAATCCGATGCACTCTGATAGTTCTTTTTTCCTTTGTTTTATAGAAGGAGCCTCCATGCTCTTCCAGTTCAAGGCAATAGCGATGAAACAACTGTTGAAGTGAATGCAGTAACAGTCAGTTAAACAGTGTGTGTGGTAACCGGATTGATCGTTAGACATGTTGATGACTGTGTTAAAAAGAAGTAACTGAGACAGGGCGAAGCCAGTAGAAAAGGGGAACTGAAAAGAGGAAGGATCAAGCCGAGACATGTTGTAAGTGCTGAACGAGTTGGGCTGACAGAAACACGTGAAGGAAGGCTGAGAGGGACAGCCCAAAGGGTCGGGCCATTGCAAACTTAAAATACCGGAAAGAAGATTTAACCAATGAAGGAGTGGCAATGAGGTAATGCTCTGAAAGAAGGAGCGGCAGAGTATAGAAGCTGCAACACAAGAAGAATCAAGGTTAATCTTCTCGGGGAGCTGCAAGACTATTCAACCGACTCTCAGGATCTGGAGACGACGCCTGAACCACCACATCGGGTGACAGGACTCAGGGAACCTGGTCTCACAGGAATCCGTGAAATAGGCACGGATTCGCTTAACTCAAAATCCGTGGAATAGCCACGGAATCACTCAAATTTCCGTGAAACTGACATGGATTTCGCTACGATGCAAGTTAACGACAGTCATATCCCGTGGCTATTCCATGGATATTTTTTCCTATTGGTTTGTTCCAAGCCACGTGACTTTCAAGGTCCCGGCGGTCAGAACAAAAAACATGGCGGACAGTTCTCTCGTTTTTAGTGAAAAAATGACTTAGTTTCTGCATAAAAATGGATTTTGATCACATTTATAGTGAGAAATATGTTTTATTTTCTAAATCTTCACTCAGTGAATGTACATAATCACCTTGTATGTTGGAATAGCCACGGGATATGACTGTCATTAACTTGCATTGTAGCCAAATCCGTGTCAGTTTCAGGGAAATTTGAGTGATTTCGTGGCTATTCCACGGTTTTGAGTTAAGCAAATCCGTGGCTATTTCACGGATTCCTGTGAGACCAGGTTGGACTCAGGTTCTGCAAGCAAGAAGAAGACGGATTAAGGCGATTACATCAAGAAAGAAGATCTCCAATTTGACCGGTGAAGACGAGAGACGAGTGAGAAGGAGAAGAACCATTCTAACGCCAGTCGATGATGGATTAAAGGAGTTTTCTTTCTAAGTTCTTACTGATGCCAGGACCAAGGGACCGGTCAAGGATTACTAGAATTCCTGCAGAGTTTCTCTTAATATTCACACACTGAAATCCTGAAGAATTGTTCCTGAGTGAACTTTGACCGTTTGGATATAAAATGGCATCATTCCATCTCTAACACTGAACAGTATTAAAATCAGAAATGACAAAGATACATAACATGTCTACAATAATAAAACAGACAATTAAAACAAATACAATTAAGTGAAATAAATATTCTTTTTTTTTACATACACTGCTTTGTCATGCAGCTGCTATTTTTATTCTTTATACTTTAAAAAATCTAGAAAATACATCTCCTTGTTGTGCGTGCACATAATTTGTAAGAAGAGTGTTTTAAATCAACAAATACATTTATTTATTAAAGCACTCATGAGCATTAAAAAAAACTTTTATTCTATAATCATAAATTAAGATGTTTCTATCATCAAAAACTATTATTCTAAGTAGCGTTAACAATACAGAAATGTACAAATTTGGCTGTTTTAGTTTGAATCCTGATGTTTCTGCACTGAAGCGACTCTCAAGCTAAATGAAAGTATTTGGTTTCTATCCAGAAACAGAAACAGAGTCGTCCTCTGATCCTGAGTGTTTAAATGTCTGTGAGCACTCGGCAGGACGCCGCCACCACATAATTACACTCTGATGAGGAGCTTCTCATGTAAATTATCTCCGTGACTTTCCTTAAAGGTCATTTTTCTCATTACGCTCGTTCTCATCACATCCAACAGGCCCATGTGATGAGTTAATGAGCCTACATGTGTGATTATTAAGTGGTCTTCATTAATATTTGCTCACAGTGTGGGGGAAGTTACAGCCACGTTCATTATTTTGTACAATACAGAAGATTTTCCTAACAAACGATGTAAAAATAATCCTTCATAATCCTCACGGACTCTAAATGTGTGTTAGTGTCTGCAGAGACTCTGCACGTGTTTTCTCTTCTTTCTTTTTTTTTCGCTGTTTTGGGATTTCTGGGTGTCCCTGTTTAGGCACGAAGCTTCGAAAACAGCCGACACAGTGCAGAAAAAATGCAAATACAGCGAGGCGAGATGCCAAGTGGACAAAAGCTTTTCCAAAACAAGAGTGAGTCTGAGGCTGGAGGGGCCAGGGTTCAATGTTGGGTTTAAAAAAAAACATTAGCAGAATTCCTGCAGTTTCTTTTAATATTCACATACTGAAATCCTGAAGAACTTTGGATATAAAATAGAATCATTCCATCATTTCATCCTACTTTAACCTTCAAAATCAAATCAGTTCATCCTTGAGTCCAAGTGGTCAAATATAAAGACATTTTCTTGAGGCTTTCCTGAGAAATCCCACTTACAAGAATGGGACAGATGTCTCAGTGACCTTGACTTCCACTTCAGTTAACCACCAATGTAACACCAGTTTAACACCAATTTGACACCAGTTTGCAATCAATTTAAAACACCATTTTACCATCATTTTTCCCACCTATTTTATACAAGTTTACCACCAATTTACCACCAGTTTACTACCAGTTTACCACCAATTTAACACCAGTTTACCACCAATTAAAAACCCCAGTGTACCACCAGTTTACCATCATTTTTTTCCACCAATTTTCCACCAATTTACCACTAGTTTACTACCAGTTTACCACCAATTTGACACCAGTTTACCATCAATTTAAACACCAATTTTACACCAATTCAACATGAGTTTACTTCCAATTTACCACCAGTTTACCACAATCTCCAAAACATATCAGTTCGTCCTTGAGTCAAATGGACATTTGTGCCAAATTTGAAGAATTTTCCTTGAAGCGTTCCTGAGATATCACACTCATGAGAATGGGACAAAGACAAGGTCACAGTACAGTGACCTTTGACCTCCTCAATCAAATAAGTTCATCCTTGAGTCCAAGTGGATGTTTGTGCCAAACTTAAAGAAATTTCCTCGGGGCATCCCTGGCATATCATATACACAAAAATGGGCCAGCTGGAACCGAAGAAAGTGACCTTGGCGCTCCAAAATTGAATCAGTTCATCCTTGAGTCCAAGTGAAGGCTTGTAACAAATTTGAAGAAATTTCCTCAAGGTGTTCTGGAGATTTCATGCTCACAAGAATGGGACAAACGCAGGATCAGAGTACTGTGTTCACCCTTGAGTCCAACTCCAAGTTAGATTCAAAATCTAATCAGGTCATCCTTGAGTCCAAGTGAACTTTTGTGCCAAATCTGAGGTATTCTTTCCAAGTGTTCCTGAGATACCCTGTTCACAATAATGAGGCAGATGTGAGGTCACAGAGACCTTGATCTTTGACATCCAAAATGTAATCGTTCATCCTTGAGTCCAACTGGCCGATTTGAAGGCATTTTTTTCACCAGGTGTGATATCTAGTTCACAAGAGTGAGACAGATGTGAGGTCACACAATCACAGACAGAGAATCTCCCCTGAACTGGATATAAAGCTGATCAGCGCTGGCAGGAATCCATTACTACTTTAATTATGGAACACAACGACACTGTGTACCTTTTCTATATGCAGCTGACCCAGATTACTCTCCCACTGTAATTACAATCGTGTGTGAATCACTCTGGATGTAATTAAAGTTTCATGTATATATCACTGCTCCTCATTTCCTCTTAGAGTCTCATCACGGTCGAGTTTAAGATGTTTGCTCAGCTCACAAATTCATCTGAGAGTCTGAGAATCGTCTGAAACTGGAGGTGGAGGTGAAACTCGAGGCCTATAGTTTGGATTGAACACCAGTATACCACCAATTAAACACCAGTTTAACAACAATTTAACACTAGTTTACCAACAATTTAAAAACCAGATTTCCAACAATTTAATAGCAGTTTATCACCAATTTACCACTAATTTAATACCAGTTTACCCCCAGATTACCACCAATGTAATACCAATTTACCACCAGTTTACCACCAATTCAAACACCAGTTTACCAACAATTTACCACCAGTTTACCACCAATTTAAACACCAGATTGCCACCAATTAAACACCAATTTAACACCAGATTACCACCAATTTAATACCAATTTACACCAGTTTACCACCAATTTAAACACCAATTTAAAACCAGATTATCACCAATTTTAATAGCAGTTTACCACCAATTAAATACCATTTTACCCCCAGATTACCACCAATTTAAAACCAGTTTACCACCAATTTAAACATCAGAATGCCACCAATTAAACACAAATTTAATACCAGATTGCCACCAATTTAATACCAGTTTACCACCAAATAAGGGCGGACATAGGCATGTGTATTGCAGCAGCTGTTTTGGAGATCTCCAACCTGAACTACAGATGTCAAATGTCAATACCATTTCTGTGGTGATCCAGAGGTCTGATGTCAGACTTTACAGCAGTTTGTGGTTTGTTTGAGGTTGGACACTGCAAAAAAAAAACCCTTCCAGATGACTGAGGCGCCCGTGACTTTTTGGGAACAAACTTGTGTGGATATTTGTGCTCATCTCTTTGGTGCCTTTCTTTCTGTTGCCAGTCCTACATGTTTTCATATTGCCTTAGTGTATGGTTTGCATGTTTTAATCGTGTTTAATTGTTCAGGCTTGTAAAGCAATTTGTGAATTTTATTTCTGTGGAAAGTGTGCTACTAAATGAACATTATTATGATTATAAAAATGGATTAATCGCATGACTCTAAGTAGAGTTTAATAATAAAATACACGTTCAGTTAGTTTTAAAATAATTTTTTGTTTTCCTGGCAAAAAGGGGAAATAAGCAAAAACAGAAACAGAATAAAAACTTCAGGATCGACACGGATCTTTTCAGAACGGATGCTGGTTCATTTGTGGTGTGTGTGTGTGTGTGTGTTTGTGTGTGTGTGTGTGTGTGTGTGTGTGTGTGTGTGTGTTGGTGACATAAAGCGATTGAGGCGACAGCAGCATGACGGGAGGAAAAAGAGCGAGGCAGCATGACGTGTCAATTCCACTTCCCATCAGCCCTCAGTGAGAGAAACACCAGATATGGATTTATGTCTTTACTGTTTTAATTGTTTTATCATTTAGATTCCTCCGTTCTACCAACAGCTGGTTCAGATGATCAACTCGTTACGAACTCCTGAAGCTCTGAGATCTAAACCATGCAGGACAGACGGTCCTACGGGACCTCAGACTGTCTGTTTCCTGCCTGTTTAACATGTCACCCTGAAGTTCACCATAAAGCCAGGCTTTCTCTCTTTCACCTCCAGTTTAACAAGAGATTACCACCAATTTAACATCAGTTTAACACAATTTTCCTATCGATTTAATATCAGTTTATCACAAATTTAAACACCATTGTACCCCCAACTTACCTCCAGTTTACACCAATTGAACAACAGTTTACCACCAATTTGACACCAATTTAACACCAGTTTACCATCAATTTAAACACCAATCTACCACCGATTTACCACCAGTTTCCCATCAATTAAACACCAGTTTACCACCAATTAAACACCAATCTACCACCAATGTACCACCAGTTTACCACCAATTAAACACCAGTTTACCATCAGTTTACCACCAATTTAAACACCAGTTTACCACCAATTAAACACCAGTTTACCACTAATTTAAACACACGTTTACCACCAGTTTACCACCAATTAAACACAAATCTACCACCAATTAAACACCAGTTTACCACCAATTTAAACACCAGTTTACAATCAGTTTACCACCAGTTTACAACTAATTTAAACACCAGTTTAACACCAGTTTAACACTAATTTAAACACCAGTTAACCATCAATTAATCACCAGTTTACCATCAGTTTACCACCAATTAAACACCAGTTTACCACCAATTTAAACACAATTTTTTAACCAATTTGACACCAGTTTACCACCAATTAAACACCAGTTTACTACCAATTTAACCCCAGTTTAACCCCAGCTTCCTACAGTAAAACTAGAAGGCTCTGGGTCAGAAAGTCAAATGGCCCTCACAGAGAAGGAACACACACAGATTTATATAATCTGCCACGCTTCACTCACACACACACACCGGTATAATCCAGACACACACACACACACACACACACTCTCACACCTGATGTATTTCAACAGGATCAAACGAACTCAGACTGAAATAAATTGGTGGAGAAAATTCAAATCATAGGCTCGATGAGGCTTAATGAATGTGTGTTTAACCTTTAAAGGGAGGAAAAGAGCTTCTGTTCTTACGGAGAAACAGCAAGAAAATGATTACATAAAAAACAATGCTCAGTATATTAATAATGAGACAAAATACTGAATAAGTTTAACTGACTCGTCCTTCTACTGAGATCAATCAAAATTAGACACATTCGTTTTTTATATTTTATTGGCAGAAACTGAACGAAGTGAACAAGAAAAAAATCAGTTAATGGAAAGAAAATAATCATTAGCAGCAGCTGTGGCTCTGAGATAATCACTGTTAGGAACAACATGGATCAATTAAACTGTGTTCATTAGATGGTGAAGTGTGTGTGTGTGTGTGTGTGTGTGTGTTGATGCATTTAGATGGTGACGTGTGTGTGTGTGTGTGTCCTCTTTTCATCAGTCGGCCTTAAAAGCTTCCCACGCCACAGCCGACTGAACCGCTACGTCACATGACAACCATCCACTGTGTGTGTGTTACAGCACTGATTGAGGTCAGTGTTTGATCCTGTCACAGATCAATAACTTCTCCAGCACTGAGTGGAATAAACACCTCCAGCAGTTTCACTGACGCGTTAATCAAACCCTGTTTATAATCTTTAAAAAAAGAAAATTAGTGATATCTTGTTGGGAAAAAATTTTAGCAAAGGTGGGAAAACTTTCCCCAATTAGTCTACTTACTGACATGCCCACTTTATGCAGTAAAATGTGTTATTGTGTCCTCTTGTGTGTGAGTCTTTGTGCATCCTGGGGTCCCTAAACAGTCTGTGTAAGTGAGTCTGAGTGTAAAGCTGAGACTCTTGTGGATCCAATGAGCCCAACAAAGGGTCCTCTCACCTCTAAACTCAAGATATCTGGATGAAAATGGGTTCTAGGGGTCCCCAAAAGTTTCTTTATGCCCACTTTATGCTGACGACATGCATATAAATGTGTCAAAAATGGTGGCTTTAAATATTTCTTCATACTGGGGTCCCTTAACATTCTGAGAGTTGCATACATTTGGAGAGACAAAAGACAAGAATCTGTGTGGGACCCCTGCCTGCTTTTCTCTGTTTCATATGATACTTTATTAAATATATTCAGGCTGTTTATTGACGTGACATGCCCACTTTATGCACTTTACCAAAGCAGTTTTGGGCAGAAATCACAGTGTTTCTGCTGCAGTAAATGTGTTATTGTGTCCTCTTGTGTGTGAGTCTTTGTGCATCCTGGGGTCCCTAAACAGTCTGTGAGCTGCATAAATGGGGTCTGAGTGTAAAGCTGAGACTCTTGTGGATCCAATGAGCCCAAAGTTCTTCATGTTGATGATGTTAGTGAGAGAAACTGGAGCTCAGAGTATAAAATGAGCTGCTGGGACCTCCAACTAGAGACCTGGAGCATCCAGACTAGAGACCTGGAGCATCCAGAGACTAGAGACCTGGAGCATCCAGACTAGAGACCTGGAGCATCCAGACTAGAGACCTGGAGCATTCAGACTAGAGACCTGGAGCATTCAGACTAGAGACCTGGAGCATCCAGACTAGAGACCTGGAGCATTCAGACTAGAGACCTGGAGCATCCAGACTAGAGACCTGGAGCATTCAGACTAGAGACCTGGAGCATCCAGACTAGAGACCTGGAGCATTCAGACTAGAGACCTGGAGCATCCAGACTAGAGACCTGGAGCATCCAGACTAGAGACCTGGAGCATTCAGACTAGAGACCTGGAGCATTCAGACTAGAGACCTGGAGCATCCAGACTAGAGACCTGGAGCATTCAGACTAGAGACCTGGAGCATCCAGACTAGAGACCTGGAGCATTCAGACTAGAGACCTGGAGCATCCAGACTAGAGACCTGGAGCATTCAGACTAGAGACCTGGAGCATCCAGACTAGAGACCTGGAGCATCCAGACTAGAGACCTGGAGCATTCAGACTAGAGACCTGGAGCATCCAGACTAGGGACCTGGAGCATTCAGACTAGAGACCTGGAGCATTCAGACTAGAGACCTGGAGCATCCAGACTAGAGACCTGGAGCATTCAGAGACTAGAGACCTGGAGCATCCAGACTAGAGACCTGGAGCATCCAGACTAGAGACCTGGAGCATTCAGACTAGAGACCTGGAGCATCCAGACTAGGGACCTGGAGCATCCAGACTAGAGACCTGGAGCATCCAGACTAGAGACCTGGAGCATTCAGACTAGAGACCTGGAGCATCCAGACTAGGGACCTGGAGCATTCAGACTAGAGACCTGGAGCATTCAGACTAGAGACCTGGAGCATCCAGACTAGGGACCTGGAGCATCCAGACTAGAGACCTGGAGCATCCAGACTAGAGACCTGGAGCATCCAGACTAGAGACCTGGAGCATCCAGACTAGAGACCTGGAGCATTCAGACTAGAGACCTGGAGCATTCAGACTAGAGACCTGGAGCATCCAGACTAGAGACCTGGAGCAGTAAGACTAGAGACCTGGAGCATCCAGACTAGAGACCTGGAGCATCCAGACTAGAGACCTGTGGATCATGAACCTGTGAACTTTATCTGTGACTCTGATCCTGCAGGAGGATTATTAACAGATTATCAGTGTGAGGAGAGAGTTAACGTTATTAATCTGACTTGTTCCCACGCCTCCTTCTACACACACACACACACACACACACACACACACAGCCACAGTGATCAATCACAAACTCATTCACTCTCACATAACTAAGGTTTACCACAACAGTAAAACTGGAAAAATGAATCTAAATTTGACTTAAAATCAGCAGCAGAGTTTATGTATTTTGTTGGATGGAAACTTTAACAGCTCTAAATGTCAAAAAATGATGATAAATCCTATTTTAATACATTTTAAAGCTGCTTTTACCTTGTTTTTTTCCTTTATTTTGTTGCACAAAATCCTGCAAAACTTCCAACTCTTAATGTCAATGAACTCATAATAAATCTTATTATTGCATTTAATTTTATATCTTGTTATAATTATCATAACAATTTAAGTTATTATTCATTATTTTTCATTTTAAAGCTGCTCCTTGTTTTTCTCCTATATTTTGTCGCACAAAAAATGCAAAATTTCCAGCCCTGAATGTCAATATACTCAAAATAAATATGTTTCTTTCTTATTCTTCTTCCCTACAATATTTATGTTGTACTTTAGTCTAATAACAATAAAAATATTTTCTTCTCCTGCTTTCTGCAGTAGAAGCATTCAGATGTTTTTATTCTCTCTAAACGTCGGAGCAGCTTCCCAGGAAGGAAAGAGTTAAACTTTATCAATCTATCAATCTATAAATCCAGCTTCACCTGCAGGAGTTTCATATAGGGTCTCTTCTCCTGGCCTCAGAGCCTGCAGGCAGCGTCTGTGTGTGTGTGTGTGTGTGTGTGTGTGTGTGTGTGTGTGTGTGTGTGATATATGAGCTGCACATATTTGCTGCTATCTCTGGATCTTTTCATCCCGGCGCTGCGTTTTCATTCCCTCTGAACCTTTTATCGGTTTATTTGTCCACAGATGACTTCCTGAGCAGCAGCGAGCACTTTAACATTCATTAAATCTACAGAAATCTACGAGGTGCAGCTGAATCACAGCCACCAGAGGAAGATGTGCTTCTCTCATCAATCATTTCTTAAAAGTGGAATAAAATGGATTTTTTTTATATAAGCACAGATATCCTGAATGTTGCAGAAACAGTTTTCTCCACATATTGAAGTGTTGTCATGTTTCCAGCCTCTCCTGTCCTCTCCTCTCTGCTCTGTGTAAACAGCCTCTCCTGTCCTCTCCTCTCTGCTCTGTGTAAACAGCCTCTCCTGTCCTCTCCTCTCTGCTCTGTGTAAACAGCCTCTCCTGTCCTCTCCTCTCTGCTCTGTGTAAACAGCCTCTCCTGTCCTGTCCTCTCCTCTCTGCTCTGTGTAAACAGCCTCTCCTGATCCCCAAACATGCCGACAGGTTTGAAAAGAAAACTGGCCAAAAATCCAGCTTTTATCGTAAAAACAAACAGTACAAACAGACCTAAACGTCAGAGTTTGAACTTTCCAACGGTCCTTGAACACATCATCGGTTATAAAAAGTGTCCGTTTCTTGTGTTAAATGTTGATATTCGTGTCAGAATCTCTTTATTCTCCATGTGTCATTTAAAATAAACCAGATTGTAGAGTAAATCATGTGGTGAGAGTTAGCTAGTATCTCTTTATGAGGGTCTCTAGAGGGACTACGTAGCTATTTGTAAGACAAATTGTGATTAAATAATGTAACCCTTAGTGATCTATATGATGTTATATGTATAATCAAAATGCTGCAGAGATTTAACTGAGATGTGGAGAAGTACTGGAAGACAGGAGAAGTAAAATAAGGCCTAGATAAGAATGTTAAGTTTGTGCCAGAAAAAACACCTGTGATCTTTCGCCAGAGATGCTCATTAGAGTGCTTGTCCCGGAGAGCTGATAAGAGCAAGGTTACCCAGCTGGGCAAGAAGCAGCATTAACAAGGGCTAAATACAGTAGTATACAATAAGTGAGAAATGAAAAATAAAAAAGGCTCTGTGCATGACAAACAGAGATGAGTGAGAGATAAGAACATAGAAAGACTCTGTGGGAACTTACGAATGACTCAAAATCATAGTGATAAGGTAATGCCACTTATGTTGAGTATTTTCAACCCCTAAACATATTGGTGTCTCACTGCCAGGAGATGAGGTAATGCCACCTGCACCTAGGGGGGCGGATATTAACTGAATAAAATGATGTTTGGAGCAGCCCCTAGGAGGAGAAATCTAAAGAATCAACAAATTTTATTGGTGGAAAGGTCATAATAAATATTTATGATAGGATGGACAGATGTGTGTGAATTCTCTATAAAACCTCATGTAAGTTTCATTTCGAGTTAGAGAGCTTATGGACTGCACCTTGTGTGTATTATATTTGTTCTCTCCACTTTTTATCGATAATAAAGTGTGTCACAAGATCTTGGACTCCTGCTTGAAGATTTTTGAGACCTGTTAGAGAGTTTTTTTGAGTTTTTTTCCAACTGGGCTTTTGAATAACTGTTAAAGACCGAGAAGTAATTTTTTCCAATTGGACTCCTTTAAAGACTGATTTATGAGCTATTTGACCTACAACTTGGACCAATAAATTACACGACAACATCATCGGTTATAAAAAGTGTCCGTTACTTGTGTTAAATGTTGATATTAGTGTCAGAATCTCTTTATTCTCCATGTGTCATTTAAAATAAAGCAGATCCTGTTAAAAACATTAAATTCTCCTCAGAGACACTGAGAACTTATTATGTCATCATGTTTTTTTTGTCATTCTGTGTGTTTTTTGTGTCATTTTCTCTTTTTTTTTGTCATTTTGTGTCTTTTATTATGCAATTTTGTGTCTTTTTTGTCATTTTGTGTCTTCTTTTATGTCTGTTTAGGAGAGGACAGGAGAGGCTGTTTACACAGAGCAGAGAGGAGAGGACAGGAGAGGCTGTTTACACAGAGCAGAGAGGAGAGGACAGGAGAGGCTGGAAACATGACAATACTGAGAATATGTACAATATGTGGAAAATGTGGTAATTCTATGTATTTGTATACATATTTGTATTATTTTTTGGTTATTTTGGGCATTTTTACATCTTTTTTTGGTTATTTTGTCTTTTGTCAGATAAATTAAGTTTTTCTGCTGGTTTCTGTCATTCTAACTGTGTTATTCTGCACAAAGACTGTTTGAGTTGTTCTGACTGTTTTGATTCCTCAGAGCTGCAATAACTAATATTAGAGTCAAATTTCTACATTAAATGAGCGTATTCAAAGTTTTGTTTAGACTTTCTGCAGTAAAACCACTAAAACGTAGTGAGACTAAGTGTCTGTCTGTGACTCAGAGGTCACAGTGAACTATTTAAACTCTCTGTCACATCACGTTTAGGAGATCCACATCAAGTGTTGGAGCCGGGCGGCGCTGCGGGGACTCAGAGTCCTCACAGTCCCAACAGTCCTGACAGACACAAACCTGCTGCTGCACTCAACATCCATCCAGGGAACTTTATTATTCTCACCAGGAAGAGATGAAAAGATACAATATTTAATATTCCACTGTAAAAATGGGTTATTTTACAGGGTTTACTTTGTTTTTTCTACATTTGGGGAAACACCAGAACAAGATACATGACTTTTATTACAAATAATAAATTAATAAAATGGGACAAATACATACACATAAATTTATATATATATATAATTTTATTTTTTAATTATTTTTCAATTTTTTTACAGGGTTTAGTTTAAGTGCAAGGGCCATAAAAAATATCTATAATTAGTTTATTATTACAATTATTAACCTATTAACCATAAAATAAGAGTTGAAATCTGTAAATTAATAAAAATGGGACATTTTTGACTTTTTTTAATAGTATTATTTAATTTCTTAATGCTCTTGAATGTTAAATTACTGTGAATTCTCTGAAAAATAAATAATAATAATAATAATAATAAATGTATGTAATGTAATATTTAGGACATTTTTAGTTTAATGTAAAAAAAAATGTAAAAAAGAAATTGTAAAAAAAACGGTAAAACACCTTGGTCATAAGAAAAAAGTTATTCTACAGATAGATATAAATTAAATACAGATATTTACTGTTTATTACCTGTATTTTAAAATAAATTATCTACAGAATAACTTATGGTTGTTGACTGTAATTTGACTGTAAGTGTTGTTTTAGGGGGGAGATGGGTTGTTTAGATGGACAGTGATTGTTTATAAATGATACAATTATTCTAAATAATTGCATCTTTTCACACAGCCATTAAAGCTGCAGGTTGTGACTCTGCTGTACGGAGCTGATCGTCTTTGTGTGACGAGGACATTTAAATGCATCATTTCCATAATTACTGACACCTGCAGGTCATCGGCTGTCAGCCAATCACAGACGAGTAAACGCACGGCGCTGAAATGTCATCAAAATGCCAGAGAGACGCGTTCACTGTCACATTAATGTGTCACATTAACCCACTTTAACGTGACGGGAGACAGTGAACACGTCTCCACTCCCAGTTCAGAACACCGAGAGGACCCAGATCCATCAGAAATATTAAAATAATATCTGCAAACATCTGCTCTGCATTAAACACAAAGGTTTTCTCTTAAAAACCACCAAAAATCCTGCGATTATCATAGAAAGAAACTATTAAAAAAAAGGACATTATCGTCAGAGCTTGAACTTTACGACAGTCCTTGAACGCATCATCGCTTAAATTTTATTCTTTTTGACAGGATCTGGTTAGTGCAAACGCTTTATTTTAAATGACACATGTAGAATAAAGAGATTCTGACACAAATATCAACATTTAACACAAGTTTTGGTCACTTTTTATAGTTTCTTTCTACGATAAACTGAGATTTTTTTCCAATTTTTACAAAGAAACATGCATCTCAAACCTGTCGGCAGGTTCACAGACTGAGTGTATTTATTCTCTGTGTTAGCGTCTTATTTTGAAAAGCAGCTGTAGTGCATCCTGTTTAAATGCATGACCATATTTGGGCGCAGGAAGCGGTCCTTAACACAAGTTTTGGTCACTTTCTATAGCAGAAACCATCGGAAAGTTCAAATTCTGACAATAACGCCTGTTTTTACAGCTTCTTTCTATAATAAACGGAGGATTAATTGTAATTTTTTAAAGACCTGTAGGTGGTTTTGGAGTTCAGAGGAATAAATGAAGTATTTCTAAGTAAATATGAATATTTCTTTCTTTTTATTTTTGATTGTTTAAGGTTAGGGTCTATTTCTTTCAAACTTTATTTTACCTTTATTTCAACAAATTGATACAGTGAGAGAGTCGTCGGAGAGTTCAAACTCTGACAATAATACCTGGTTTCTTTCTATAATAAACGCAGGAAACGAGGATTTCTGGTGATTTTTTTTAAAGAAAACATGCTCCCCAGTGATGAATCTGTGACAGATTGATATCTGAGAATCTGAGCTAATAAAAGCAGAACCATGAGAGAGAGAGATGATCCTTTAACCCCGAGACAGACGGAGCTGACTCCTCCGTCAGGGAGGAGAACAGGTTGGAGCCAGCTGAGTAAATATCAAGCTGCCGGCTGAATACCAACATGAAGCAGCAGCTCCCTGAACTGACACCGCCACCACTCTGCTCTTTTAGGTTTATTTTATTTGCACAGTTAGAATGACATAAAATGACAAAGATAACATATAGAGTAAAGTACAGGGAGAGGCAGAAAACCCAGTTGGGTTTATTTAACCCTCTGGAGTCAACCTGGTCTCACAGGAATCCGTGAAATAGCCACGGATTCACTCAAATTTCCGTCATATCCCGTTTCTCGCTAGAAATGTGATCAATATCCATTTTTATGCAGAAACTAAGTCAAAGTATCGGGATAAAGTCTTATCGTGACTTAAGTATCAGGATAAAATCGTATTGTGATAAAATATCGGGATAAAGTCGTATTGTGACTCTTTTGCTTATTGCAGCAAGGCTTTTTGACTTGTCAGGAACCTATATTTAGACAACATAAAACAATAACTACTTGAGTTACGATACAATTTTATCCCGATACTTTATCACAATACGATTTTATCCCGATACTTAAGTCACGATACGACTATATCCCGATACTTGAGTCACAATACGATTTTATCCCGACACTTGAGTCACGATACGATTTTATCACGATACTTGAGTCACGATACGATTTTATCCCGACACTTGAGTCACGATACGATTTTATCCCGATACTTTATCACGATACGATTTTATCCCGATACTTAAGTCACGATACAACTATATCCCGATACTTGAGTCACAATACGATTTTATCCCGACACTTGAGTCACGATACGATTTTATCACGATACTTGAGTCACGATACGATTTTATCACGATACTTGAGTCACGATACGATTTTATCCTAATATGATTTATCACGATACGATTTTATCCTGATACTTTATCACGATGCGATTTTATCCTGATACTTAAATCACGATACGATTTTATCCTGACACTTTATCACGATACGATTTTATCCCGATACTTGAGTCACGATACGATTTTATCACGATACTTGAGTTACAATACGATTTTATCACGATACGATTTTATCACGACACTTAAGTAACGATACGACTATATCCCGATACTTGAGTCACGATAAAAAGTCACACCGTGACTCAAGTATCGGAATAAAATCATATCGGGATAAAATTGTACAATGACTCAAGTATCGGGATAAAATCGTATCGAGATAAAATCGTATCGAGATAAAATCGTATTGTGACTCAAGTATCGAGATAAAGTCGTATCGTGACTTAAGTATCGGGATAAAGTCGTATCGTGACTTAAGTATCGGGATAAAATTGTATTGTGACTCAAGTATCGGGATAAAATTGTATTGTGACTCAAGTATTGTGATAAAATCATGTCGGGATAAAATCGTACGACTCAAGTATCAGGATAAAATCGTATTTTGGGGCCTCTGGTGACTCACACCTCCAACATGTCACGTTTTACTGCCTGCCGCCTCGTCTGTTCTCACCGTGGAGCCCTGAACTCGTCTCCTGGCTGGTGAAGCTGCTTTAAATCCTCCTGACGGTTTATTTTTCTCTGCGTGTCGTTTCAGGAAAATGTGGAAATTTGGCGTGAGGGTGGAACACAGCTGGAGGCTCCATAAAAACACCACATGCAACAATGTCCAATCAATACAACACACACACACACACACACACACACACACACACACACACACACACAGACAGGTCCTGGGGAGGTGTGTTATCAGCCGTCCACCTGTACATCCTGCAGGTGTGAGCCTTTTTGGAGCTTTCAGCGGTGAGGCGTGACGTGTTTCTGTTCAGAAGAAACGTTTCTGCAGCTTCACACTCAACTCAACGTGGATGTTTTTGTTTGTTTGTGCAGCCGAGTGTGAAGTGTTTACACGAGTGTGATGAATCCCTCGGAGGAGCTGAGCTGCATCCATGCATCTCATGGTGCGTTCAGGACACACAAAACCTTCTGGAACTCACAAAATCTCCCTCACACACACAAATACGCCTAATAAAGGCTGCAAGCAAAGACGATTTCACTCTCAATTCATATTTAATAACTGTTTTAACAGGATCTGGTTAGTGCAAACACTTTATTACAAATGACACGTGTGCATTTAAGATAAACAATAGCTACGCAATAAAATTGAGGCAACAGATTGCACACAATATTATTAATTAAATCTAACTACGTTACAAGTTGAGTTGATAACAAAAACGGACTAATTCTATTGTGTTGGATTCATTCAAAATTCTCTTGATTTAGAATTACATACACATAAAGATTATATTTAATGTGGTCAAAATAAGTAGATTCAATCTCAAACATTTTTATATTAAAGTTACTTAAACAACTGCCTCAAAATCAAGGATGCATTTATATTTAATACATTTTATCAAATATACTAAGTAAAATTAAATGACTCCAGAATAATTTAATACAGTGTAGAAAAAAAGAGATTCTGACACAAATATTTAACATTTTAACATAAGTTTTGGTCTTTTTTTAAAATAACTGAAATCATCAGAAAGTTCAAATTCTATCAATATCAGATGTTTAAATAAATACATAAACATGAATAATAATTATTATATTTTTTTAAGGCTATGGTGTGTTAATTTGACCATATTTTACTTTTATTTGACCGCGTCGAAAAGTTCAACCTCCAACAATAATGTCTGTTTTTACAGCTTTTTTCTATTATAAATGGAGGATTTATTGCAATTTTTTTAAAGACCTGTTGGGGTTTTTTGGAGTTCAGAGGAATAAATGAATCTTTTCTAAGTAAATTTGAATAATTCTTTCATGTTTTAAAGGCTATGGTGTGTTAATTTTACTATATTTTACTTTTATTTGAACAAATTCAAACAACGCCGTCAGAAAGTTCAACCTCCGACAATAATGTCTGTTTTTACAGTTTCTTTCTATGATGAAAAAGGTACATTTTTGACAATTTTTTCAAATAAAATATTCAATATAGAATATAAATATGGTATGGTAACATCAAAACATACATGAAGTATACAAATTATGCAGAAAAATGAATATAATATTATTGACGTATCGGCTGATAATTGATCCATTTATGTAGAATGTTTGTGCAGGAAAAAAATTATATATATTTTAAATAAAATATTAAATATTGAATATAAATCTGTATGGTCTTGTAAAAAAAAAAGTGAAAAAAAAAGAATAAAATGAAAATTAAAGTGCAAACTGATGTCCAAAACACAAACATATTCACTTTAATGTGATTTAAAACAGCAGAAAGCAGGAGAATCTCCATATCTGAGCTGAAAACTGCTTTTCCTGCAATTTTTGCATGAAAAAAAAATGCAGAAAACTCGATTTTTTTTTCTCCATCGATCAACGGATCAATCAGTCGACTAGTCCTTTTTCCTCTCCTGTTGCCAAAGTGAATTAGGTCATTGTGCTTTCACCTCATCTGATCAATAAGCAGCCTGTGACCTGATCACTCTGTGATCGACACCATGTGACCTCATCTGTGTGATCAGCTCTCAATCTGATCACAAAACTGAAGAAAAAGACAATCTGAGGACGAACCTTGACGTGTTGGATTGCTCACCAAACTCCGTAGGAAAAAATGTGTATTTAATGTGTATTTGCTTATTGCCAATAGTAGGTACTCTACAGAACATTAAATGCTTCTGTTATCTAAGCAGTATGATTGATTGGTCAATTCGTCTTTATCTGAATTATCATTAAAGCTTTAATTTAAAAAAAACCTTCACTTGAGTGATTTCATCACAGCGGAACTGCCACCAAATCTGCAGCGCGTTTCCATGAGCGAACTCGTTAAAACCAACTCCAAAAAGAGACAAATTCATTAAATTCCTTTCTGCTTGTTAATTATACATATGCCGAATTAAAGAACCTCTACTAATTGTGGTTTTGGGAAGTTTTTAGAAGTTCTGCTGAGACACTTTGGCAGAAAAACCGTCTAAATGTTAAATTGCTATTTTTTTCAATGGAGTTCGGCGACGAACGATATAAACACAAATGAGCAGTTTCCAGATGTTTGGAGCGGGAAAAAAGGGGAAATTAAACGTAAAAAAAAAAAAAAAGTGACTCACCGTTGTGGCGGCCGAGGCGGGAAACTGGAGGTCCACGAGCCGGTACGCATCCACCGCAGAGCCGCTCCACGCAGGTCCCGCAGATCCCGCAGGTCCCGCTACAGGCTGCGTGCAGTTCGGCTCGATGCACGAAGTGATGCTCTGCTGCTGCACGCTGCTCCCGCCCTCCATCCTCCTCCTGCTGCTCCTCCTCCTCCTGCTGCTGCTCCTGTTCCTCCTCCTGCTCCTCCTCCTGCTGCTCCTCACGCGCCCTGTCAGGAGGAGGAGAGGCTGTTTGATTGACAGGTGACCGGATGTGCAGCAGGTGGAGTTAACCCTTAATAGGACACTCAGTGAAATACTTGCAAATTCCAAATTTCAACCCTAGAGAATATTGGAGGATATTACATACTGCCAGAATGTGTAAGAAAAAAAAAAACATACGAAAATAATATTTTGAGAAAAGAAATTACGAGATTAAAGTGGCAAATCTACGAGAAAAAAAATGTGCAGATTTATGAGATTTAAAGTGGAGAATCTGGGAGAAAAAAGCTGCTTTTCTCGTAAATCTGCAACTTTTTTCGCACAGATTTGCCACTTTAAATCTCTTGAATATGCAACTTTTTTTCTTGTAGATTTGCCACTTTAATCCAGTAAATTTGCAATTTTTTTCTCGAAATATTACCTGAAGTTACCAAATATAGTTCTTTGCCTGATAAAGGGTTAAAGATGCATCAAATCAAATCAGATCCATTAGAATAAACTGAATATTAATGAACTTTGTCACTCTGCAAACTGACAGTTAGTAAATATACTCAAGGACTTTGTTTCTATTATTTACTGCACTATTTAATATTTTAACCCTCTGGAGTCCATCTATTAATTGAAAATACATGTTTTATTTACATTAATAACTTTATTTTATATGATATGTAGACAAGCTGAGAAAGCCAGTTAAAGTTCAATCATAGGAGCTTTCACAGTGTCACATTTATGTTTCTAGACCATTTTTAAAATGTGAATTTTCTTTCTACAATGAAAACTATTACAATTATTAATTTACATGCAAATAGACTGTGTTGTAGTTTTATTATTTATCATTTTGTGTGTATAAATCGTGAAAAGAAAAAGGTACATTTCCATAGAAACCTGTGTCTTTTGTTTGTATTTTGCGTTCCTGGCAGATTTATACTTTAATTAAAATAAAATGAAACAGAAAACAGAAATTAATGCAGAGGAAGTTGACAGATTTGAACCAAAATCTCCTGGACTTGAGAGGTTTAAAGCTTTAGTTACGTTGCAGATTCAGAATATTGATATAAAATGTAATTAATTAATAAACGATGATGTATTATTCCTTAATAAACTACCCAGCAGTTTATAAAGTTCTTAAAATCACATCAAACTTCAGCAGCTGCAGCAGAACATGAGATAAATAAGAGAAGAAAGATATGATAAATAAAAAAAGATTAGACGATAAAAGGACGATAAAAAGACGATATAAATAGGAAATATATTAATAAATATATAATATAAATGTAAAAAAAGATAAGCAAGATGAGATAAATGAAAAAGGGTTAAATATAAAGATAAGATAGAATAAGAGCAATTAAAAAACATTAAATGAAATATATTACATAAATTAAAAAGGATGGATTAAGATAAATTAAATAAGACAAATAAAAAATATTAATTAAGATTAATAAAATAAGACAAATGAAAAATATTAATTAAGATTTATAAAATAAGACAAATAAAAATATTAATTGAGATTAATAATATTATATATATTATATTTAAGTATCATTATATTATTTTAATTGTGTAATTTTTTATATATATGTATACATTTTATGTATCTTTTTTGTTTTGTTTTTTAAACCAAACACAATAAATATTATTTAAAAAATTGCAGAATAACATATAATATATTATGGTATTATAATGATTGTTTCATTCACTTGTTCATTCATTAAATGTTGCAGCTGGTAGAAATTGAGCTCATTTAATTACTATTTTTGTTTGTTTTAGGCGATTCATTTATATTTGGAAAGTAACTAAAGTTAAAAAAAAAAAAAATACATATTTTTTTAAATGCAGAATAACATATAAAATATATATGTTATTATAATTATTGATGCATTCACTTGTTCATTAATTAAATGTTGCAGCTGGTAGAAATTGAGCTCATTTAATGACTTTTTTGTTTGTTTTAGGCGATTCAATTTTATTTTGAAAGTAACTAAAGTAAAAATAAATGAATAACTGAGGAGCAGCAGCTTCTCTACAGCAGCAGATCAGGATATCATGGAGTCTTTCTCTGTACCTTGACAAGATGAAAGTGGAAATCCAGGACCTGAAACAGAACCAGAACCAGAATCTGGTCTGAAACAATCCGGGATGAGGAACCGCCGGGGCTGATGGGTAATCCACGAGTCCTGCTGCTGCACGCCGAGTCCAGACGAGTTCACAAGTCTGAGAGTCTGACAGGTGATCACAGGTACACGGTTTATAAGGGACACACACACACACACACACACACACACACTGGGTCTGTGTGTGTGTGTGTGTGTGTGTGTGTGTGTATGTGGGTCTTTAGGTCAGCGCTCTGATAAAAAGTCATTATGTTGATTATCTGCTGACCTGCTGCTTAACAAACACTCTCACTGATCAACACACGATTACTCAGTGTGTGTGTGTGTGTGTGTGTGTGCGTGTGTGTGTGTGTGTGTGTGTGTGTGTGTGTGAACTCTGATCACTTTAATGGAGGACAGAGTTCTCCACTGAGCTCATGATGGATGATTGATGAAAAGTACTTTTACTTGTGTTTTTCTATATTTTACTACTTTAAACTTTAACTCTAAATATTAGACTTTCTTCTGCACCGGACTTCAAACTATTAAATTCTGATCTATCTCTTGAGGTTATTCAACATTTGTGTTGTTGTTGTTGGCGTCCTCTAGTGGTCGTAGTTATTATGCAGCATGAAAACGAGGTGAGGAAGTGAAGAAATGGGGTGAATGAAGACATCAGATACAAATATATAACAGTTTTCTAATAGAAAAGCAGGACAAGGAACTGGACACAATTCATCAAATGGGCTGATAACAACCTACCGGACCTACTAGAAGGTGGAGCAGGTAGTTTAATAGGCTGAAAACAGCCTACTGGACCTACTAGAAGGTGGAGCAGGTCATTGAATGAGCTAAAAACAACCTACT
>NC_081536.1:33450010-33452510 GCF_030273125.1 Centropristis striata
ATAATATTTTAATATATTTTAATAATAAACAACGAGAGAAAAAGGTAAAAAATTTAACTCTGTAACTTTGAGAAACCTAAATTAAAGTAAATTTACCCTGGAAAAGATTTTAAATATAATATAAAATTGATTTATTATACTTTATTATTTGTTTATTCATTTTATTGTGTTATAACAATAGTAATAATAATTATTATAATGATGATAAATTATTTATTTAAAATGAAAAAATCTAAAGATTTAATTTGCATGTTTTATTGTACTTTTTGATATAATATGCATATAATTTTATTTTATTTTATTATAATATACATCCATATATATTATATATAATTATTATGTATATTTGTATTATTATTATTATTTGTATGGATACTTTGTTTTTATTTGTATGAATAATATTATAATATTATTAAACAGTATTATAAAAATTATAATATTAAATTATATGATAAAATATAATAATAAAAAATATTATTATTATTTCATTATTCACTTTCTGTCTTTATCGGCCAAATAGCTTCAAATTTGTGGGCAGTAAAGTTGTTTGTTTCTTTGATTTATTATATTGTATAATTTATTTTGTTTTGTTTTATGAATCTGCAGAGTTACCACGACGACGAAGAACTCGAGTTCTGAGCTGCAGATCTATCGCCGTGGCGACAGAGAGCAGTCTGGTCGCTATGGGAGATGGGACCAAAATAAGTGTGTGTCATTATGTGTGTTTGCTTCACACACACACACACACACACACACACACACACACACACATAATAACAGTGATACAGAACAAAAAGTTAAAGAGCAGCTGAGTGTCACTGTTATTATGTTTGTGTGTGTGTTGTTTTTTTACTTTAATTGTCTTTGTGCAGTTTCCAACAAATCTCTTGAGAACAGAAAAAAAAGAATATAAAAGTTTCCTTTAGTCACAGATCCACTTTTTGGAAATAATAATAATAATAATAATTATTATTATTATTATTGTTATATAAAATACAGTTGAAAAGCAATAGTTACATTATAATAATAATAATAATAATTATTATTATTATTATTAATATTAGTATTATATAGAATACAAATACAGTAGAAAAGCAGAAGTCACATAATAATAATAATAATAATAATAATATAAAATACAGTAGAAAAGCTATTATTACTGTTATTATTATTATTATGAGACTTTTGCTTTTCTACTGTATTTTAAATAATAATAATAATGAAGGATAAAAATAATAATAATAATAATTATTATTATTATTACTGTTGTTATAATTATTATTATTATTGTTATTATTATTATTCTCCTCCTGCCTACGTTTCTGCTCTGATCTGATATTAATGAGAATATAATCCGTCTCTGCAGATTCATTAGCATATTTTATAATTAGCTGCTTCATCCTTTGTGTGTGTGTGTGTGTGTGTGTGTGTGTGTGTGTGTGTGCCTCATTAAACTCTCAGAACTCTGTGAAGTGAAGAAATATATAAATAAACTTTTGTGTCCAATAATAATGATGAAAATGTGCAAAAAGACTCTTTTAACCCTTTGAACCCCAACGAGCTGTTTTCTCTTTAACGTCTCTGAGTCTTTGTGTTTCACTGCAATAATCTATATAAAATCTATATAATCTATAAATCCTGCAGCTCTAATCAGAACAAGTCAAACAGTCTTTGAGCAGAATAACAGTTAGAATCACAGAAATCAGAAAATAAAAAGTTGTATTTCTCTGATAAATAATTTTTTTAAATTATTGGAATAACAAATATATATAATATATATATTATAATAATATATATATATATAATATATATATAATTTACACAACAAATAAAATGAATGAAGTTAAAAATGGCTTTAACAACAATTCAAAATTCAAAATAATATATTGATTTAAAATTAAATGGATCAAAAATAACAAAATAATAATAAAGTGGGAACAACTGGAACATTTCTTTGTGTAGAATAAAACAGTTACAATGACAGAAATCACAAAAAAAGCTGAATTTATCTGATAAATTATTTTTTTTTAATTTATTAAAACAGAATTTATATATAAACACTCTTCCAAGTGTCCTAAATGTTGTTTAAAAAAAAAAAAAAAGTCAGTTTGCTCCACATATTGAACATTTGACCTTTTTAACGGCTTTTGTCAGTCAGAGTAAAAAAAAGAATTATCAGGTGACACAGGTGAGGCAGAAAACCCTAAAACTGCATATAATAATAGTAATAATAATAATAATAATAATAATAATAATAATAATAATAATAATAATAATGATGAAGATAATGATAATGATAATAATAATAATAATAATAAAAATAATTATAATAATAAAAATGATAATAATGATAATAATAATAATAATAATAATAAAATAATAATAATAATAAAATAATAATAATGATAATAATAATAATAATAATAATTATAATAATTATAATAATAATAATAATGATAATAATAATAATTATAATAATAATATTAATAATAATGATGAT